>NW_027417386.1:0-44508 GCF_009905375.1 Apium graveolens
AATGATCAGTTCAAAAGGGTGATTCTTGGTCCATTTCCTTTGAGGTGGTAGATTAGCTCTAGATGAGATTGTCTCGGTATTGTCATGATGTGAGATAGAATGTTGATTGGTTGAAACTCCCCCTGAGTTGCTGATCCTTTGAAAGGAATTGGGAGCTCTATCAACTGATGAAGTGAATTGATTATCCGTTGACAGACTGTGATCAACGAATGCTTCATTATGAACTTCAACATATGATGCACTTTGTCTTTTAACGGATGCTGCATTGCTCCTTTCAACGGAAGCTGAATTATGACTTTCAACGGATGCAGCATTCTGTGCATTATCCAAAGGCAGATTCTGAATTCTTCTTGAGATGCCTTCTTCATCATTCTCATCTTCACTATCATCACAATATATCTCAATGTTGTCAAATTTGAGTCCTTCATGATGTCCCTCATCTGTTAGTCCATCAATCTTTTTATCATCAAACACAACATGCACAGATTCCATGACAATGTTGGTTCTTAGATTGTAGACCCTATATGATTTTCCAGCAGAATAACCAACAGATATTCCTTCATCAGCCTTTGCATCAAACTTTCCTTTGTGATCAGATTGATTCCTTAAGATGTAACATTTGCAACCAACGACATGCAGAAAGTTTAAAGTTGGTTTTCTTCTCTTGAATAATTGATAGGGAGTCATGCCTTTTGCCTGATTGATTAGAGAAATATTCTGAGTGTAACTTGCACAGTTAACATCCTCAGCCCAAAAGTAAGTTGGGAGTTTTGACTCTTCAAGCATTGTCCTTGCAGCTTCAATTAGTGATCTGTTCTTCCTTTCCACCACACCATTTTGCTGTGGGGTCCTTGGAGCTGAGAACTCATGCATGATCCCATTTTCTTCACAGAACAACTTCATGATTGAATTTTTGAACTCAGTTCCATTGTCACTCCTAATATTCCTTACTTTGAAATCAGGATGATTGTTGACTTGCTTGATATGATTGATAATGAATTCACTGGCTTCATCCTTTGATCCAAGAAAATAAACCCAAGAAAACTTTGAGAAATCATCTACAATCACTAGGAAATATCTTTTTCTTGAAATTGACAATACATTGACTGGTCCAAAGAGATCCATGTGTAGCAGTTGTAATGGTTCATCAATTGCAGATTTAAGCTTCTTACTGAATGATACTTTCTTTTGTTTTCCTTTCTGACAAGCATCACATAGTCCATCCCTTGTGAATTCAACTAGAGGCATTCCTCTAACTAAGTCCTTTTTGACTAGATCATTCATTGTCTTGAAATTCAAATGGGACAGCTTCTTGTGTCATAGCCAACTTTCAACTGCACTTGCTTTGCTGAAAAGACAAGTAATGGATTCTGCATCTGTAGAGTTGAAGTCAGCTAAGTACACATTTCCTTTTCTAACTCCAGTTAGAACCACTTTATTGTCCTTCTTACTTGTGACAATATAGGCTTCAGAATTGAAGGAAACAGTATTCCCTCTGTCACATAGTTGACTGATGCTCAATAAGTTGTGTTTGAGACCATCAACCAATGCAACTTCATCAATGATGACATTTTCTTTTGAAATCAAGCCATATCCCATAGTGAATCCTTTGCTGTCATCTCCAAAGGTTATGCTAGGGTCAACTCTCTCCTTAAACTCTATGAGCAGGGTGAATTCTCCTGTCATGTGTCTTGAACAACCACTGTCCAAGTACCATAGATTCCTCCTTTTTCCCTAAACACAACAAAATCAATCAAGTTGATTTTGGTACCCAAGTTTCCTTGGGTCCAGCCATGTTAGTCTTTTTCCTAGACTTCATTCCTCCTGCATCTTTTGACTTAGGTAACTTTGGGTCAACCTTGATCTCAGATGTGGTTGGTTGAAGTGTAGGGTTAGTCACAGAATCATTTAGAACATTTGATTGAATTTGATAAGGCATAGATTGTGCAAACATGTTATTCTATATAGGCATATTGTATGGCATTTGAGGCATACTAAATGCAGTAAAATAAGGATTATTAATATATGGCATGTTTGCAAAATGTGCATGGGGATTCTGATGAGACATAACAGGCATGGCATGCAGAGGTGACATAGACATGTTAGGCATGGAGGGATTTGAAGACATGGGAGCATTTTTAACAGATTTGCAATTATCAGATAGGTGATTAACACTTTTACAATGCACACAGCTTTTTCTAGGAGCATACCTATCAGGTGTGTAATTGTTATGTTTATTAATCCCTACCTTCCCATTTCTTTTAGATTTTCTTTTAGTTTCCTTCTTATCCTCAACCAACTTAAGCCTATTTTTCAGCTGATCTAAAGTCATGTGTCCTATATTCACCTTACTGACATCTTTGGATGTGCTAGCTCCTTCTTTCACAAAGTTCTTGAGAGTTTGTAAGTCATATGTCATAGCCTATTTGTATATTCGAGGATTCAACTCAACTCAAATAAGAATGTAATAAGTAAATAGTGGATCGACCGTCAGAGAGATCTCGCAAAGTAATATCTGTCAAAGGATTCAGAAACAAGGTTCATCTACAGACTTGAGGAGTTAATTCACTGGAAGAAGTTCAAGAAGTTGATCATGCCTCAGTGATATAAATCAAGATCGTGGATTTAATCAAGTGACAGAGATCTCGTCAGAGTATCATTAATTACAAGGATTTAATCTGAAGAAAATCAAAGTGTCAAAGTCAAGACATGAAGAAACGTCACGGAAGTTAGTCACTCATGAACCAGACAGTACATCGAGTGTCAACATTGAAGTGGTGGAATTGATTCATAATTCTCAGTGATTTTCAGAAGATTGTCAGAAGAGTGGATGTTGCTCAGGGTTAGTATTAATTTTCTATTAATTAATTAAGTCATATAATTTAATTAAGAAAATAAATTATATCTGCAAAGATTAATTTATTGATTAATTGAATTAATTGATTAATTAATTCAGAATTAATATTAAGGTTTTCAGAATTTTTATTTGGTTAAAATCTGTTTTAATTCTAAAAAGACAACTGATTGTACTAGTATGACAATCGGTATGACAATTGATAGTCATACCGAAAGTCATGCTAATTCAGTTGAGTGTCTTGATAGAATTATTATTTAGATTAAAATCACTTATTAATTCAGCAAAACAATTCATTTGAATTAATATGACAATCGGTATGACAATCAATAGTCATACCGAAAGTCTTTCTAGTTCATTTTGATTGTCTTGCTAGCTCTAAAGATTGTCACACCGAAAGTCTTACTGAGCAAAGGATTGTCATACCAGATCAATTTTCCATTCGGCTGTTTGATAAAAGAAGCAGAAGACCAAGTCATTAAATATACACAGAAAACATCCAAGAACAAAAAGAAAGCAGCCGCCTTGAAATATTTTATTCTTCATCTGTAAATCATCAAGATTAAATTCTAGTTTGTTAATGTTAAATTCAACCACTAGAATTATTTATCTTGTTCTTGTGTAACAATCTAGCGGATCAAAATCCCTAGAACTTAATCTCAAATCGCGTTTAGCATTTGATTCTAATTATTGCAAAAATAGAAAAAGTTCATGTCGAATTTATTCTAGATTTGTGATAATTGATTTGAGATTAATACCTTGTAATCGATACAGTTGTTGTAACACCTTTCAAGTTTAATAATATTTTTATTTAACTTGAATTTTGTTTCACATTTTTTATTCCGCATTTAATTCGATTATTCGGTGCTGTTTGTATTCAACCCCCCCCCCCCCTTCTACAAACACATTGGGACCCAACAATTGGTATCAGAGCCTTCTGATTAACGAACAAATCAAGATCCTAGACTTTTGTGATTTTTCAACTCCTTGAATTTTATTTATTCAAAAATTCATAATGACTTCACATAAAGTTGGAACCGTTAAAATTCCACAATTTGATAAAGAGAATTATATCATGTGGAAGAAGAAGATGCTATTATTTTTACAAGTTGCAAATCCCAAATATTCAAACTTGTTAAAGAAGGGTATAAAAACTCCTATGGTTATTGAACCGGAGGTAATAATAGATGGTGTGGTGACTACTAAAGCTAGAACCTATCCAAAAGAGCCCGAAGATTTTACTCCTGCTGAGAAGGAAGAAGCCTCCTTGGATGCCAGCCTTCAATTAATATTAATTGATTCCCTTGATCCTTTGATGAACAGACATGTGATGAACTGTAAAAATTCTAAACACATATGGGAAACTATTGAGGTAATTAATGAAGGCACAGAGGAAGTTAGGGAGAACAAGTTGGAAATCCTAACCTCTGAATATGAACATTTCAAATCAAATCCAGGAGAAGGAATTACTGAAGTGTTTGAGAGGTACAATGCGTTGATCAACAACCTGAACATCAATGGAAAGTATTATTCAATCAGGGAGGTCAACAAAAAGTTCCTTTTAACACTGCCAGCTCATCTTGAACATAGAATCACTGCCATTAGAGAAGCTAGAGATCTGAGTGAGATTTCTTTGGACAGGCTCTATGGAGTGTTAAAACCTATGAGTTGGAGCAGATTCAACAGAAGGAAGTCTACGGGAAGGATAGAATGGTCAGCACATCTACTGCACTTGTAGCTGAAGGTCAACAACAACAACAATCTCAACAGTTAGAAAGAATGGTACGGTTTTCCAAGGGTGAGGAAAATGAGTTAGTAGCAGAATATGATCCTCCTACTACAAATCAATCAAGTGATGATTTTTATTCCTTGGAAGAGCTGGAGCAATTGGAAGATGAATCAATGGCCCAAATTGTCAAGAGATTCTCTAATGTCAGATTCAGGAGGAATCCCAAGCTTAAGTACAAGTCCAACTACAACAAATTCCAGAAAGGTGGATCTTCATCCTCTAACACCAGCAGTGGTGGGTACAAAACAGGGATGGTTGATCGAAGCACCATTAGATGCTATAACTGCAATGAGTTGGGACACTTTGCCACAGAATATAGGAAGCCAAAGCAAGTAAGAAAGAACTCTGAAAGGGCTTATCTGGCAAAGGGAAGAAGCTGGGATGATACTGACAGTGAAGATGAAGAAGAAGGAAATCTTGCTCTTATGGCTATTGATGGAAAAGCTTCATCATCAAGAATAGAGGTAAAACTTTCTGATGCTGAAATGGTTTATCATCTAAGAGGTAACTTAGATTGTGCACGTCGTGATAATGAACTGTTAAGTTTAAAGATCACAGACCTTGAGAAAGAGGTCAATGAATTAAGACTTGTGCATATTAATCAAGACAAATTAAAAGAACAGGTATCTTTTCTAGAGAATAGAGTTGACTGTTATAGAAAACTCGAAACTATTCTCAAAGACAAGATCACCGGTCTTGAGACTAAGGTTAGAGCCTACTTCAATTCTTGTTCGAAGGCTAAAGAGTTCTACAGTAAGCAAGCTGTTAATCAAACATCTGGAATAGGTTATGATTACAATGCTGCTATTGGAGAATTAGGCATAAACTCCCCTCCTCATGTATGTGCTAAAGGGAGGGAAGTACCACATGTGCTTAAGGGTGTTGATGAACCCCTCTATAAAGCATCAATTGCTGAACCATTTGATGCGACCTCTTCTGTTATTCAAGAAGAAATACGTGCTGAGGATCATGCTAATGAGAAGATTGTTTCCAAGTCAAGTGAGTCGAAAGTTCCAGTCAAAGTTGTGAAAGCAGCTGAGACTAACTCAGACACACATGAGTTGGATAACAATAATGCCATGTCTACCATGCATAAATTGCCTGCTGTTAATCACTCTCATAAAGCATGTGGTGTTGCTAATTGTATGTCTTGTGCTTTTAATATGATGTATGCTTATTTTAATGGTAAGCATGTGTCTAATGATAAGACTACTCCTCGTCAGCATGTGAATAACAAGAAGCATGATAGGTCTAAGACTGCTAGTCCTTCTAAGGCTAGAAAGGAGACATTTGTGCCTAAGCTTAAACAGAAATTTGTTAACGCTGTTTACAAGGTCAAATGTTCAGTCATTGAGAAAGTTGAGGCAATTAAAATTAAAAATATTGTTTTGCCTGACAAAGGACAGTTCTACAAGTATGCCGGGCCCAACCAAGTTTGGGTTCGGAAGAAGGTCTAATCCATTTGTAGTGCAGGGCATTAAACAGGTGTAACCGGTAGTGTGGATTCTTGACAGTGGATCATCAAGACTTATGACCGGAGATAGAGCCCTGCTATCAAATGTGGATTGAGAAAGCTGGCCCCATGGTTACCTTTGGAGATAACAGCAAAGGTTTATCTGAGGGATATGGCTGTTTACAAGCTGGGAATGTTATCATTGTAATTTTGTATATTGTGCTAGATTATTATCAGGAAGCAGTATCTAACATATAGCACTAGTGACGAGACTTGAGAATATTACGACATATCAGGCACCTGATGCACATTACACTTGGAATTGGAATCTAGTAAGATGTGTACAAGTGTACTCCTGGTTGGTGAGTCAAAAGAGGAAGTCAATGCACCACAGTTCATGGACTTTGCAGCTGCAGATCTATTGGACTATGCAATCTCTTCTTCACAGTCTCACTTCAGGTTGGTATGAACTAGTATACTGCTCAAGCAATCGTCAAGGACATGGTATGGCACTCTAACTGCAGTTACAGTTTTATATGAATAAGTAGAGTCGTCATATTTATAACTATCTTATCACTAAGCTCAATCATATTGTTTTATATGTGCAGTGGTATTTTGATTATGCAACATAACAATTAGTATCTAAAGTACTTGACAAGTATCGGTCAATGATATCTTGTTAACATTATGTTGCAGATATTTGTAAGCTTTTGACATGAATGAGAATTACTTAGACTTTACCCTAAGTGATCAATGTTTTATCAAAAACTCATTCATATTGAAAAACAAAATCAAACTTCTTTCTACATTAGTGATTTCTTATGTCATGTAAAATCTTTTGAAATCACTATTGTAAATCATTTTCTCTCTATTACCATATGTTCTGTGTTACAGGTTCCGTCTCCAATGACTTTCTTTCATTGACAGTCATGAGGTTGAAAACCCACAACATCTATCCCAGACTGTAAAGACAAACACAAAAACAGAACCAACCAACACTCTCTTACCACTAAATGTAGTATGAATGAGCGTGAGGGAGATAGTGCCTAGTGCACCACATAAGGAAGGTTCTGTAGTCAACCCAGTAGCTCTGTCTCATACATAGATGAGTAGTATTTAAACCGAGACAACTGCTAGCCCCCATACATCTTCTCAAAAAGATGTAATGGCTGAAAAGGCACAAAAATAGTTACTAGATTCATTCTCTCAACAGGGTGAGTCTATTGAATTTTGCCTGTCGGCCAAGGTATCCGATGTAGTGTCACCACTTCAAATATAAACAATTCTTGATGTACAAGGAGAGGTTACACACACAAAGGATGAGTTGACGGAAACAAGAGTTTCGACCATTTTAAGGTCAGATTTGATTGTTCAAGGTTCGTTAATGGACCAATTGCCTTTACAGGTGTTAGGAGAGGATACTGATCCAAAAGCCATATGTCAGTGGTCAGTGTCTACCTCCCCAGGCTTAAATCCCCTGGATGCATCTGCGGATAGTGGATCTGACATAGGTGCAGATCGGCAACTTGTTGACAATGATTCAGATATTACCTGATGAGTCACAAGGAAGTGTCTTCACAGACATTAGAAGGGAACTTTGATCTTTATGCTAAAATCGTTGGATCATTGTTTACCTTCCCAGAATTCAAATCTGGAACCCTAAAAGGGAAACTAGCAACTTGTAAATTATGACTCAGATTTATCTGACGAGCTTAACAAGGATGGGGATTTGTGAACTCCCATTGCACCACCTGTGACCTCCTTAAAGGATGGCTAAGGTGATTTTCCTTGCAGGTACAGCTGGATTATGGAGCTATGAGAGAAGAGTGATACACTTGTGAGAATGAGTGTAAACACGAGTGGAGAGAAGAGTGAAACACACGTGAGGTACACTAAACAGAATCACACACTCACAGTGAGGTAGAAAAAGAAACTACTTGTTATTTCTTTTCCAACCAAGTGAATATGAGAACTCCTTCAGACGACGGCATACATTCCTTCTTTAAGGGGGAGATAAAAGCTTAAGTAATAGTCTGGAGGATTCCTCAACTAAGGGGGAGAAATAGCAGGGTGGAAGAAAAAGATCCTACATGTACACTACACCACACCATTGTTGTTTGTAACTACGGATCCTATTGTACGGGAGAGGTGGTAAACACAAGGTGATTTTCTAGTAAGGGAAGAAGCTGTTTTTAAAAGGGGAGTACCATTGGCTTTTATCTGCGGATCCTATTGTACGGGAGAGGTGGTAAACAAAGGTGATCTTCTTTAATCAGTTGATTCTCATAGGGGGAGAAGCAAGAGAGATATGGGCTTCTCAACAGGAAATGTGGTTGTACAAATGAAGATGGAACTACTTGAAGATATGTTCAGTCTAGAGGAACATCTACTTGGAATCTGGAAAATGTTAAATCTAGTCCAGAACTTTTCTACTATTTACTTTGCATTTCTGTTTATATCTTTTTCTTATTTGTTAGTTGAGTTATCCTCTAGGTATTTGTGTGTTATTGTCTAACAAACAAATAGGGGGAGATTGTAAGTCATATGTCATAGCCTATTTGTATATTCGAGGATTCAACTCAACTCAAATAAGAATGTAATAAGTAAATAGTGGATCGACCGTCAGAGAGATCTCGCAAAGTAATATCTGTCAAAGGATTCAGAAACAAGGTTCATCTACAGACTTGAGGAGTTAATTCACTGGAAGAAGTTCAAGAAGTTGATCATGCCTCAGTGATATAAATCAAGATCGTGGATTTAATCAAGTGACAGAGATCTCGTCAGAGTATCATTAATTACAAGGATTTAATCTGAAGAAAATCAAAGTGTCAAAGTCAAGACATGAAGAAACGTCACGGAAGTTAGTCACTCATGAACCAGACAGTACATCGAGTGTCAACATTGAAGTGGTGGAATTGATTCATAATTCTCAGTGATTTTCAGAAGATTGTCAGAAGAGTGGATGTTGCTCAGGGTTAGTATTAATTTTCTATTAATTAATTAAGTCATATAATTTAATTAAGAAAATAAATTATATCTGCAAAGATTAATTTATTGATTAATTGAATTAATTGATTAATTAATTCAGAATTAATATTAAGGTTTTCAGAATTTTTATTTGGTTAAAATCTGTTTTAATTCTAAAAAGACAACTGATTGTACTAGTATGACAATCGGTATGACAATTGATAGGCATACCGAAAGTCATGCTAATTCAGTTGAGTGTCTTGATAGAATTATTATTTAGATTAAAATCACTTATTAATTCAGCAAGACAATTCATTTGAATTAATATGACAATCGGTATGACAATCAATAGTCATACCGAAAGTCTTGCTAGTTCATTTTGATTATCTTGCTAGCTCTAAAGATTGTCACACTGAAAGTCTTACTGAGCAAAGGATTGTCATACCAGATCAATTTTCCATTCGGCTGTTTGATAAAAGAAGCAGAAGACCAAGTCATTAAATATACACAGAAAACATCCAAGAACAAAAAGAAAGCAGCCGCCTTGAAACATTTTATTCTTCATCTGCAAATCATCAAGATTAAATTCTAGTTTGTTAATGTTAAATTCAACCACTAGAATTATTTATCTTGTTCTTGTGTAACAATCTAGCGGATCAAAATCCCTAGAACTTAATCTTAAATCGCGTTTAGCATTTGATTCTAATTATTGCAAAAATAGAAAAAGTTCATGTCGAATTTATTCTAGATTTGTGATAATTGATTTGAGATTAATACCTTGTAATCGATACAGTTGTTGTAACACCTTTCAAGTTTAATAATATTTTTATTTAACTTGAATTTTGTTTCACATTTTTTATTCCGCATTTAATTCGATTATTCGGTGCTGTTTGTATTCAACCCCCCTTCTACAAACACATTGGGACCCAACAGAGTTGAATCATTCTTCTTATTGAGATTTTTATTTTTAAAATTACTTGCCTGTTTTAATTGATGAGCCTTCAACGGATGCTCCTTTTCTTCCTTCAACGGATAACTTTCATCATCCGTTGATTCCACATCCGTTGACAATCCATCAATTAATTCTAACTCCTTTTTGTTTTTCTTCCAGGCATCCTCACAGAATGATTCAATTCCCTGAACCTTGGCAATCTGAACGCTAACATCCCTAGATGTTTTCCAGGCCTTGATTACCTCTTGCTCACTTTCTAACTGTTTAGAAAGAATTTCTACTTTTTTAACAGCTTCTTCTAGTTCACTTTCAACAGTCAAGCATTTAAGTTTAATCTTTTCAAGCTCAATTACCTGATTCTCTAACACAGCATTCCTATCACTTAAAAACACATTATTCTCTTTGATCCTAGTGTTTTCTTTAGCTAGTGATTTAAGGGAAACACGCAAATGATATAATTCATTGGACATATCATTTATGGCTTCATTGCATTCATGTTTAGAAAGCTGAGAGAGATCAGTAGTAATTACCTGGTTGCTTGATGAACTAGTTTCATTTTCATCAGAATTAGCCATCAGGGCTAGGTTGGCATATTCCATATCTTCATCTTCATTGACCCCATCTGCTGCCCAATCATCTTGAGTGAGAAAAGCTCTTTCCTTTTGTTTGAGCAAATCAAAATACTTCTTTTTGTAATCAACTTGCTCAAATTTCTTTTAATCAGAGGTTGGCTTCCTACACTCACTTGCAAAGTGTCCACTAATGCCACAGTTGTAACATTTGAACTTTGATTTGTCCACCATGCATTTGTTTGGCTTAGTGAATTTTGTATTTTTCCTGAACTTCATCTTTGCAAACCTCCTGGACAGAAAAGCCAGATGTTCATCAATATCATCAGAGTCATCCTGACTGGAATTGTCTTCATCCTCAGCTACTTGCTCTTTACCCTTGCTTGATTCTGATTTGCTTGTGCCAATTTTGAGACTTGGCATTGTCTTTTCCTCATTCCTGGCTTCAACCTTCTCACTGTCAGCTACAAGTGCAACTGATCCTCCTTTTCTCTTTCCCTTTTCCAACAGCTCATCTTGCTCCATCTCAAGTTCATATGTCTTCAAAATTCCATATAATCTTTCAAGTGTGAAGTCCTTATAATCTTGAGAATTTCTTAGAGAAACAGTCATAGGCTTCCATTCCTTTGGTAGAGACCTTAGAAATTTTAAATTGGAGTCCTTGACTTGGTAAATTCTCCCATACAGCTTCAATTCATTCAACAGTTTCTGAAATCTGTTGAAGGTATCATTCAATGATTCTTCTTCTTCAAAGTGAAAATATTCATACTGTTGAATGAGAAGCTGCATTTTGTTTTCTCTAACTTGCTCAGTGCCTTCACAGATAAGTTGCACAGTATCCCAAATTTCCTTAGCAGTTTGGCTGTTGATGACATTGTCAAACAAATCTTGATCCAGGCCATTAAACAGAATGTTCAAGGCTTTCTTGTCCTTGTGGACCTCTTCAATATCTTCAACAGTCCATTCTGCCTTTGGCTTGGGAATAGACTGTCCAACAGCAACTATTGCAGTAGCAGTTGTGGCCACCTTGTGTGGGATGTGAGAACCATTTTCAATGCAGTTGATGTAGCTTTCATCTTGAGAGAGAAGATGTAAATGCATCTTCACCTTCCAGTGATGATAGTTATCTCTTTCCAGGATTGGAATCTTTACACCAATATCCTTCTTACTCATGATATTAGCAGAATAGATCTTTAAACTCTTTGTATGTTAAGAGCAGGCTCTGATACCAATTGTTATTCCCAGTGGACTAACAATGAGATTTACATAAGGGGGGTTGAATGTAAATCTCAAAACTTTTTCAAGTTTTAAGTAGTTTCTAAGGCTAAGTGTTTAAGTGAACAAATGTGTGTGAATTGCTTGAAGCTAATATAGACAGATATATATATTCAAACACAAATGTAAAGAACACAAAGAACTTAAAAACTTTTCTGGTGGATTTGTTGTTCCACCAGAGATGTGTTATTTCAGAAAATCTGTGATTCAAAGAATTAAATCACAGCTGCTTCCTAGTACAAACTAGATGATTTTCTCTCTGGATATTTCTAAACAGCTCTGGAAAATTTTTATCTAATTACTAGCTGCTACTTGGTTTATATATCACCAAGTTTACAAGTGAAGACAAAACTGTAAAATACAATTAAAAAGATTCTTCACATGTTTCTTCTTCATTTCTCTATCAAATGTAATTTAGGCTTGGCTGTAGATCTTTGAATACTTCCTTGTTTGCATCAGAATGGAAATGCTGCATTTTCTTGATTCCTCCTAGAGGCTTCCACATTCCAGTTTGTCTCTGTCAACCCATGTGCCTCTGTCAGCTTGTGAATTGTCACTATCAACTGCTAATGAACTAAGCATCCGTTGAAGCTTTCATCCGTTGATGCCCTATCCGTTGAGGCTTTATCCGTTGAAGCTTTATCCGTTGATGCATTATCAGTTGAAGTCTTTATCCGTTGAAGCACTCATCCGTTGATGGATATTATCCGTTGAAGCATTAGAGACATCCGTTGAAGCTTTGTTTCTTATCCATTGAAGGTCTTCAATATCAGTTGATACTTCTTCACTTATACAAAATTACAAGGCATGAAATATTTATAATTAGCCCTCCTATTTACATATCCACTAGTAGTCAACATGACTGATAATTTCCTACAACATCTAAGAATTACAACTTGAATCCAGAGAATGAAATGTGCTACAATACTAAACTTATTGCTAAGTAAAGCTACTCCTTCAACGGATAGCCAAGATGGTCTTATCCGTTGAGGCTACAAACACTAGATTTCTACTTAAGTGTTTTGTTTAACTTATCATCAAACTAATACACATATTCTTAACACTTAGGTCATCATTCTTATGTCATCTTCCCATGCTTGTCCTCTTCTTATTGGTTTGATGACATCATCCTCACTAACCTCTTTGATTAGCTCTTAATTACTTGGCTAATGACCGCTGATCTGTTATACGGTTCGCTTAACTTTCGTTTTCGTTTATCGTTTGAGGGATCATACCCGTGATCTTATTACTTGGGTTCCCTTAACCTTTCTCAATACATTATATTCCTTTTATGATCCTTTCTTATAATCTTTGAATTTAAATCCTTTTTATCCTGTTCCCTTATACTCAATTCTTTCGGTATCTGGTGGATTTTCGGGAAAAATCAAAGTGTTCAAATTTGGATTCTGACGATCTTTACATACACTCATATCCTATATAAAGTACTAATAAGATCTCAGAATAACAATAGAAGAACCCCTACATAGTGTGGCATGAAAAGTTTTCTTATTCAGCATAATCAGCAAAACACTATTCATAAGGGTTACTAAAAGTTCAAAAATTTTGGGGTTATTACAATAACAAAAAGGGGGAGAGAGAACCAAGTAAGGGGGAGAAAGGACCAAGTGAGGGGGAGAAACTTCAAGTTCAAATCAACAAAGTAATTGTACCTTCAATTACTGTCTCCAAGCCACCAGTTGCAGATGGTATAGATCTAATTAAAGCAGCAGCATCAAACTTGAAAGTTGCTGAGAAAGAAAAGTTGAGTTTGATCAACTGGGATAAGATTGATGAGGAGATACAGAAAAAGTTTGAACTTATCAAGGAGCCAGTTAAGTCAGCCATCCATCACTCTCAAGTTAAGCAAATCAGTGTGAATGAGATGAGCATAAATTATCTGGAAAGAGGACAATCTTCCTGCATCAAATCTCCAAAGGTTGAAATGATTCTTAAACCAAGGGTAAATTATTCAAAATCATCCTTAAAGAACCCCTTGGATACTGTGTTTGAAACACCCAAGCCTGATGAAAAGAAGCTTTTGTCAAGATCAATTGCTTTCTATAAAGATCCAGCTGATTCAGCTTCAAAAAGAAGAATTGCTAAGATATTCAGAAATGGGAAGGAAATTTGTGTGGTAGCTGGACATCCTCAATTTGCTCAAGCAAAGAGAGAAGAAAAGGCAAGATTAAAGCAGTAAAAGAAGCAAGATGCTCTAGATACAAAGAAGGCTAAACAAAAGAAAGAGCAGATTGCTATCTTAGCCAAGCTACAGGCTGTAAGTTCATCTCAACAAATTCCCTCTCAACCTTCTGAAGCCACTGAATCAAGGAAGCAAATTGAAGAACAGAAGAAATCCCCAAGGAAGAAAGAATTGGCTAGAAGAACAAAAAGGAAACTGGATATTGTTGACAAGGAATTGGAAGATCAATTTCCTAAGGTACCCACACCAACTACAACTCAAGCATCAAAGCCCTCTGTGGTATTTGAAGATATAAAGGTGGTGGATCCCTACAGGAATATTCATGGTGAACCTATTGTGCCCGAGGATGAGCCAATAGAGTGGGATAACATACCAATTCCTGACTTCAGTTTACCAATCCTTAGCAAGCCAAAAAGGACAAAGTCAAGGGCAGTCAAGAAAGTGAAGCTGTCACCTCTCAAATCCAAATCAGTAGTTAAAGCTCAACCCAAAGTCAACAAGGGAGACTACTTGTACTTGTGTGACATCAAAGAATTTTCAGATCTAAACCTCTATCAGGATGAACTGGATGAAGTGAGGGGAATTGATGCATACAGGAACCTACCTGAAAGGTTAGTGTTCAAGTACAAAGGAGGAAGGGAGGTTCAGTGGCCACTTCACAGGATTCTTCAAGAAAGCCAAGTTGTACTGATTAAAGTTTATTCATCCTTCAAGAAGAACTTTGGGTTCAATGTAACTGCAAGAAGACTAGTATTGAAGAAGATTGAAGAACTAAGGAGTATTAGAGCTAAAGATGCACTCCCAAAGACTCTAATCATCCCATACACAGGGAGAAGAGTGCATCTAAGGCCCTACTGGCTGATGGAGTTCATGGATGACAAAGGTGTGAGAAGATTCTTCAGGTTAGAAGACCAATTGAGTATCTCTAGCAATGAGACTCTCTTGGAAATGCAAGAAAAGCTAGATCTCTCAGAATCTGATGAATTGGAATTCCACAGGCAGCTCCAAAATCAAATTGATGAAAATAACAGAAAGCTTGGAAGAAGATCCAGACCTTCAAGAAACTAGAAAAATCTGCTCAGGCTAGAGGAGCATCTTGAAATGACTGTGAGCCAAACTTTGTATATTTTGATTAATTGAAGCACTTTCAGTATTATTTACTTATCTTTAAAGCTGTATGTTTAGGATGTTTTGTTATCATCAAGTATCTCTTAAATTATGGCTACAATTCCAGTAGACATAAATTGGGGGAGATTGTTGTGCATATGTTGTGTACTTGATGATTTCATAAACAAAACATCTAAGTAGATTTTACTTAGTGAAATAATGTAGCACTCAACGGATAAGAATTATAGTCCCGACAGATAACTCATTATAGTCCCGACGGATGATGACTTATTATCCATCGAGTGAGTAGCTTATGTAATAATGAGTCTGTAGCACAGTTCTGTATACATCTTTGTATAGATTCTGTAGTAACCTATAAGTCATGTTGAATTTAACTAGATATGCAGAATAGGTTGATTAATTGTATATAAATGATGTCTTGTAATTCTGCATAAGTGAAATGAAGTCAAGTGCCAAAATAGCTACCGACGGATGATTAACAAAGCCATCGACGGATGATCAAATGACTATCAACGGATGTTTAATATAGCAGTCGACGGATGATCAATGAAGCCATCAACGGATGTTCATAAAGTCGACGGATGATCATATATCCAACGGATGTTCATAAAGTCCAACGGATGATCATATAAAGAATTCAAACAGCAGTTGAACAGTGACAACAGGGCACAGGCGTCGAGATGTATACAAATCTACTGTGGAAGCCCATTAATTGGGTAATAGAGGACGAAAAGTAGCAAAGCTTAAGACTGATAGTTTTTATATTTATTCAGTCTTTTTAACTTTGTAATCTTGGTAATATATAAACCAAGAACGTAGCAAATAGAAATAAGTGAGCTGAGATACACAAACAGAGAAATCTTTGTAAGCAGAATCATTAGCATTTCCCTGTATTCTCAGTAGTTCAATTTGTAAGCAGCTGTGAGCATTCTTGCACACAGAGTTCTCTCGATATATATAATATATATCTCTAGTGGAATTGTTTAAATCCACCAGAAAGTTTTTAAAGACTCTTGTTTTTAATTACTTATGTTTTGATTCAATTAAGTTTCTATTCCGTATTGTGCTAATCAAAACACTTATATCTATATTCAAGTTTGAACATTTTTATTTCGAGAAAAAGGTTCAAGAATTTCATTCAACCCCCCTTCTGTAATTCTTGCTATATTATTAAAGGACTAACACAGGTACTAAATTCTGGAAGGAAACTTCTACACTAGGGCTAAATCTCATAAGATTGTGGAGGAGTCAATGGTAAACCTTAAGATAGATGCTGGAAATGCTGGAAGTTGGGGCAAAAGCAAGAGGAACAGGTCCGCCACTTCTACTAAAAAAGATTTAGGGTATGTCTACCCTCGACAAAAGGAACATTCGAGGTATGTAGAGTACACACCTCTAAAAGCCCCCATTTAGTCAAATCTTTGAGGTTGGAGATAAGGTTGGAATCTTCAGAAAACCACCAAGAACTGGACCTCTTAGAAAGAGAGATGAATGAAGGTATTGTGTCTGTCATGATGCTAATGGCCATGAAATAGCAGATTAGCATCATATGAAAGATCATATTTAAGACCTTATACGAAGGGACTATTTAATTAAATTCGTAGCTTAAGAGGCAAAGAAGTATAAGGATGATAAGGCTAAGAAGGATGTTGAGAAGCCCGTACCTCAACGTTCTACTAGGGCCAGAAGCATCAAAACTATAATTGGAGGTCCATATTATCAAGGTTCATCTGAGAACTCAATTAAGTGGTACACTAGGGGAAGCTCGAGGTTAGCCACTCACCAATATTTACAACTTGAATGAACGACCCCGTGTGAATTTTAGGGGTGAATCAAATGATATCACATTCACGGAAGCAGATGCAGAGCATGTTCATCACCCACATAATGATGCTTTGGTGGTAACAGTTTTTATTGGAGGTTTAGATGTTCATAGAATGTTGGTGGACTTTGGGAGCTCATGCAACATTTTTTCATATGACACTTATCTGTAGATGGGTCTTTTAGACAAGAAAATGTCACCTTCTTATATTGAATTGTATGGTTATACTGAAGGATCGGTGGATATTGTGGGAAGCGTGAAGCTGCCATTAGGGGTGGAACCTTTACCTGCTACTCAAGTAGAGGAATTTATGGTGGTTAATGAAGATATCTCTTACAATGCTACCATTGGCAGGCCTTTATTGAAGGACATAAGTGTGATTACCTCCAATTATCACCTCTCACTTAAGTTCCCAAATCTAAATGGGATTAGATGTATTAATAAAAGCCGAAGTCAGTCAAGGGACTGCTATTTTAACGCATTATGCATAGTTGAGCAGACGTATAAACATGTGAAAATGGCTGATGAAGGTCCCAGCTCTGATGATTGTTATAAACGGGTGGGATCGCCAAAAGAATCTGAACACCTGGTGGCAAAGAAAAGTATGAGGCCTTCATGTAATGCAATCATGATTATCCAACATCCAGAAGAAGCTCCATATGCAGATATTGCCCTTTCTTCGGGGGTAGATACCCATGGTGAATTTCTCATGCTAGAAGCACCACCACCAAAAATTTCTGAAGATGGTGACCTTTTGATGGAATGGGTTGTTGAAGAAATCAATGACAGTGACTTTAAAGGTCTTGATGGTGAACCTAAACGTCACAATAAAGATTTTTAAAAGGCTCAAGTGGAGATTGATTTAGACCAAAAATGACGGAAGCAAAAGCAACCACATGAGCTACTGAAGACACTGCATCTGTATTGGTGGATGTTGCTGATCCCTCCAAAGAATTTAGGATTGGAAAACAATTGGAAGGTGGAGTGAAAGAAGGTTTAGCTACATTTCTAAAAGAAAACTTGGATATTTTTGCATGGTTCCATACAAATATGGTGGGGATAGATCCAAAAATTATGTGTCATCGTCCAAATATTGATTTAGAAGAGAAAGCTGTGAGGCAAAAGAGAAGAGCAATCAGTGGTGAGAGAGCTACGGCCTTAAAGGAGAAGGTAGACATGTTATTGAAAGCATGACTGGTTAGGGAATAATTCTACCCTATGTGGTTGGCCAATCCTATACTGGTGAAGAAAGCTAATAGAAAGTGGTGTACCTGTGTAGATTTCACAGATCTCAATAAAGCATGTCTCAGGGACATCTTCCCTTGCCTCGAATAGATCAGCTGGTAGATGCTACAGCTGTAAATACACTACTCAGCTTCATGGATGCTTATTCTGGTGACAACCAGATTCCAATGTACAAACCTGATGAAGAACACATTTCCTTCATCACAGATAGATGCCTCTAATGTTATATTGAAATGCATTTTGGTTTGCTTAACGCAAGTGCAACATATCAAAGGTTGGTCAATCGAATGTTCAAAAATTAGATTGGAAAGAAAATTGAGGTTTATGTGAACGATATGTTGGTAAAGTCCAAGGTTACATCTGATCATGTAACACACCTCTCTGAAATGTCCGATATTTTAAGGAGGTTCCGCATGAAGCTAAACCATTTTTGGGGTCAAGTTAGGAAAATTTATGGGGTTTATAGTCAACCATCGTGGGATTGAGGCCAACCCGGTAAAAATTAAAGCTCTAATTGAGATGCACTCACCTTGCACCATTAAGGAGGCTCAATATCTTACCGGAAGAGTTACTACCTTTAACAGATTTGTGTCCAAATCTTCATCTAGAGGTACAAGCCTGTGGTGGTACCTCAAGAAGGAAGCTCAATGAATGTGTGGACAATTGGTTAATTTTGTCTCTTTTTAACTTAGGTTAATGAAAAATTGGTTTTTATTAACAGAGGAATTTGATGGCACTTAGTTAATTTTTGAGTTCCATTTGAAGTTTGAATAATACATAAAAGCTAAGTTAAGGATCGATGTTAAAATGATAGGTTAAAGGCTTGCATATTAATAAGTTATTTGAAGTATAATTATGCATTAGTACCTTAACATTGTAGGGGCTTAAAACTGGTGTATGTACTAAATATTTGGTATGTTGTTAGGAAGTAACTTGTGGTATTCATACTAGAGAATTTTATTGGGTAAAATTATTTTTAAGTCGAAAAGCACATGGTATAAAATTACTCATGGAATCTCCACCTAGTTTCAATTAAAATATGCAGACTATATTTAAAAATAAAAATACAACGTTAAGAAATATGTATACACCTTGATGAACGACTTAGAAACTACCAGTGCATGATAGCCCTAGGTTGGTTAGGATTTTATTTATGGTTGCTTGTTTTAAAGCTACACAATATATAAAAGCTCGATTATATAAGTAAGAGGTTTAGGTTAATGCAACTTGGTTTTGGGAAAGATACGTGTGTGGACCTAAACCCAAGCAAATATTAAAGTCGTTACTAACTTAAAAGATTTAGCAAGCTCAGAATGGTACTTGGAACTATAGGCTTTGGTTGAGCAAGTTCAATAGTCTCATAACAAGTTCCTTATAAATATTATAAAATATTAACTCAGACATGATTTTGAATTTGAACTATAATAATGATCCTTATCTTCATTCCTTATAATTAAAATAATAATAAATATGAATGAGTTATAAAAAAAGAGAGAGAAAAGAACTAAAAAGAAGAGAGAGAAAATAATTTTTTATTGATAAAAATGAAATAAGGGATAACTTGTGGTACCTTAAAAATAAGGCATGAGTGAGGTATCTTAGTGATATAAGTAACCATTAAGACATTGTTAGAGTGCAATTTTTTTATCATATTTTTTATATTTGGAGTTAAGAACCTTTTTTAAGGGAGCTATTGGACTTGCTCTTAACAAATTAGCCAACTAAAAAACGAATTAGTTTTGACATAGTAAAAAGTTTAAGCTACTGTAAAAATCTAAATAAAAGTGTTCGATAAACTAGGGCTTTAAGAATCTTAAGTCTAGAAAATCTTAAGGCCGGTATAACCGGGGGGGGGTGGTTATAATGATTAGAGGTAAAATTAAGTACTGATGTGGTCCTAGGGACAAGAGTGATTAGAAAGGGTCTGACTTAATGATTGTTAAGGTTGAAGTTTGATCAGAGTAAAACTCACCCAACGTCCCTTTTTACACCTGAAACTAGTCTTAATGCTAAGTGGGATCGAACTTAAGTGTTTACATGAGTAAATCTAGGAAAGAGCATGGATTGATTGTGCAGAATCACACCCACATTCAAGTTAAATATACCAACATCTGGATTAACAAGAAAACATAATATTTAAAACCAAAGTAAGATATAAAAAAAGAAAGTACTGAGGGATGGGGAGAATTAGTAGCAGTACATCTTGTGAAGCATTCTGAGGTTCCCACACCCTCATCCAAAATTAGTCTTAGTACAAAGCACCGTTAAGTTCAAAACATCATTTAAAAAAGGTTCATTCAAAGGAGGAAAACTTAACCATATATGAGGAGCTAGGGAGAATCCACAACATCAATGGCCATCTCTGTGATGGCATCGATTACAGGTTCATCAGCAGGGGATCGTCTGATCGTTCTTCAACCTCGGTAGCAAGGGATGGAGCTTTGTCTTCCATAAGGGGAGCATCAGGTATGGTTGGGTTTGCCTTCAGAGCTTCCTCCACTTTCTTCTTTCTGATCTTCTCAGCATCATTATCCGCATCTTTTCCTAGCTTGGTCCACTGAAGATCAAAAAATACATCCGTAGAAGACTTCATGAAGTCTTTGGCATCATAAGCCCAGCCAGTTTGGTACATCACATTTTTGGCATAAAAAAGGTGGCCTTGAAGCTGTCAGCAACGGTTTTGAGGTTTTTCATCTTCAACTCTTGCTCATGTACTTTCCTGGCATGATCAGCTGTAGCTTTCTCATTTTCTTGATACATTGCATTGATGGTGAGGTTCAACTGGTCTCTCCCCTTGATGAGCTTTGATTTTGAGCTCGTAATCTTCTTCAACGTCTCTCCAGCTCTTTTTTTCTCATCATCCTGAGCATTGAGGGTGTTCTTCAGCTGTTGCACCTCTTCTTCCAATTTTTGGTCCACATGGGCAGCCTGTGCTTCAGATACAGGAATAGACTCTAGGCATTAGCCAGGGTGATTGTAACTGGAGCTTCCATGAACTTGATCTTGTCCTATTACACAATGGTCTCCTCAGGCACTTGGTTTTTCAACATTTTAGTGAACATCTGGAGATTTCCAGTCTCATCAGGAGAGGCGCCACTCTTAAGTTTTTTTCCAGATCTTGAGGGTGGAGGTTTAACTATTTCAGGAGCAGCTAGAGAGAGCTTTCTTTTAGTTGAGGAACTAGATCTGTCTTGGGTAGAAGCTGAATGAGTGATCCTGGAAATGGAGGTCTCCTAAACTAGGCCTGGCTGGAAAAGGTCCTCGAACTTGTTGGTTTATTTGATGTTGGAATACATGCCTGAAGTCATTTCTGCAAGGAAAAGATAAGACAGAAAGCATGAGAAAGTAAAAATAGCTAGAAAAATGCAACATAAAAGAAAAATAAAAATGCAGGTAGGTACCTATGATATGAGAGGTATCAGCTTCACCTGTCGGACCTCCTTTTGGAAAAAATTTGAGTTAAATATCAGGTACGTCACTTATTGCATCGAAATGTATCAAGTGAGTCACTGAATACAAATCTGACTCAAATGAGTCCCTCATTTAAAAATTTGTATCAAAAATATCACTCTATCGTTAGTCAAAATTCTTAAAAGTATTATATATTGAGTTTCGCATATTTTTTATGAATGATATGACATCCAAATAAAAGATTCTGAGTTCTAGTAGTTTAGATAATATTTTTAAATTTTTTAAAATTTATCTACTATTTATTTTTATTTAAATCAAATAAACCAATCAAAAAATTAAAAATAAATAATTAATAAAATTTAAAAATCTAACAATATTATCTAAAATAGTAGAACTCAGAACCTTTTATTCGGATGTAATATCATTCATAAAAAATGTGTGAAACTCATTATATAATACTTTTAAGAATTTCGACTAATGATATAGTGATATTTTGTATACAAATTTTTAAATAAGTGACTCATTTGAGTCAGTTTTGTAATCAGTGACTCACTTGATATATTTGGACGCAATAAGTGACCTACTTGATATTTAACCCGAAAAAATTTACATCGTTTCAAATTAACATCCATTAACAAACTTGTGCCATCTCCTAAAGGGAAAGAGTACGCTTGGCACGTATCAATGCTTCACCTTTAAGGGGTGTCTTGACAGTAGTATCTACACGCATGGGCAACGATGGAAAATCAGGTAAAAAAAATTAAACTAGAGGTGTGATCTAGAGTTCAAATAAGAGATTAAGTTTGTTGTGACTTAATGGGTTTGAAATTGAAGTCTTTTCTATAAGACGGACATCCATAGAAATAAAGAAAGGGATTTTGCCACCCGGACATACCTTTTTTGTTAACATCAATATAATTACCTTGGTGGATTCCCCATCCTTCAAGGTAGTAACTACTTGAGTTCTTTCCTGATGGATTAAAATGATAGAAGTATCCCAGTATGTCAGCAGTGAGTTTGACATCAAACTCAGTGTAGTATATGATATATATACACATGGTCATACGATAAAAGTTTGAGGTAAGTTGAAAAAGGGAAATATCGTATCGCTCTAGAACCTTGACTATAAAAGGATGCAAATGCATGGATAAACCCATTCTGAAATGATAGGCAGACAAAACAGCATTGGGGATGGCCTGCTCAGGACCGAAATTATCGAACCTGTGGTACCGTTCATCCTTCACATATACGACCAGGTGGCATCCAGGTTTATAGGAGGCCAGAAGGTTAGCCAGTTTCACATCATTCATAGTTGTGTTCATGTTTTCACAAAGCAAGCTCATGTTTCTGGAAGTAGTTGAGTTGGTATCAATCTCGGTAATCTCATCAGTTACATGTAAGTTAACTTCTTCAGGTTCACGTTATGGGGATAGAGGGAGGTAAAAGATAGAAGTGTCAAGGGAATCCCAGTGCTCTCAGCTTCATTTGAAGTGGCCTGGTTCAATGAGGTTGGGTCAAGATCTTCATTTGGCGATAAGGAAGCTACAGGTCTTGACATGACAAGGGCAAGGATAGGGTTCAATACCATTACCTTGGAGCGAGTTCTGGAGCTAACATTGTTTGGGGTAGCTAATGGAGTGGGGCTTATATCAGAAAGGTCAACTAGTTGACGACTTTCATGAGTGGCTGCTGGTGGTAGCTAGCAGTTGCGGGTCCGTTTGACATCTGCAAAGGTGTAAATCAGAGTGAGCCAAACCACAAGCTAATCCCATGGATTTAGGGGATTTACAAATGTTGGATGGGATCTGAACTTTGTTACAAGTCAATAGAGGAAAACACACAGTGGGTCAAGGAAGATTTGGTCTTACAAGGAGTCATAATTACAAGGGACTAACATCTAGGCAATGAGTCAAACAGGTTGTGAAGGTTACAAAATGGGTGTAAGAACATTTATGCTAGTGTCACTTGGAGAGGTATAGTTGGGATCAGGTCTAGGTCCCTTCTCGTAACTAAAGCAGGAACGTTCCAGAAGGAATACGTATAGGTAGGCATAAATGCTTAATTGGAATACAAATGTAAACCCAAGGGGCCTAACATTTACTATGATTCAATTAAGAGAAATTTGGGCAGGACCTAAGCATGCACTTACTCTACAACTGTGGTGATTAATGTGTATGCAAATATAATCATGGTTGTATGATACGAATCTAGATGTGCATACAAAAGAAGATGAACAGACACAAAGCAAATATGGGGCATTACGAGGTTGATCGCAACACCTTGGCAGAAATATGGTATAATGGAAATACAATTAAGCATGATAATCTGGATAAGAGTTATATTGAAATCTAGATCCAAGTATGCTCATACACAGGTACAAGGATTAAAACGCATTGAAAGCAACTTGAAGCTTCGTGGCACGCATGCAAAATGGTTTTGGAAAAATTAAAGTAAAAAGGAAAGGCTAGATTTTTACCTTGATTGGATACTTGGAGTTAGAAGATGAACAAAGAAGTTGGACTTGTCGAAATCTTCGCCCTCGTAGGAGCTTGACATGCAGAAGTGCTGAAAGGGTGAGGAATATATAAGTGATTGGTGAGTGTTGAAAAGGAAGAATGGAAGAGGGTTTGTATTTATACAGGCACGAAAACTGAGAAGAGTGATTGGTGCTAAGACGCATGGCGGATTCCTATTAGACAAAAAGAAAGTGTGAGAAGGACTGCAGCTGGTTGCGTGTTCCAAGGAGAACGGGGGAGTATCACATTAATTCAAATTATTTTGAATTCAGGTGTGTGGCACCCTTTCAAGTCATAATATCTCCTCAAAATATATTTATTAATTATAAATATAACACCCCAAATCCGAGTTCAGGGATCCCGCTTATCACGAGTTTCATTTTCATTAATAACATTGAATCTTGAATCAACAACTGACTACTGCATGTTGTGACCCCATAATATACACACACAACCAGTTATAGTCCCACAGATGAAACCGAAACAAGTACAAGTCATATGATCCACAAATTTTAAGTTATCACAACTCAAAAGGGTTTCATATTAAGTTTACATGTTCCTTGACATTATATAAAATATTATTCATAATTATACATAAGTCTCGTACATCAAAAATTGAAATCCTAGCCTATTGGCAGTTCCTACCTCAGCTATGGCGGCATCAACGCCTACATGAAACTGTGGAACGTTTCCTATCCATTTACGAACTGGGGGCTTGGTCTTGTTCATCTTGTCTAGCTATTGTTGTGTGATATATAAAATAAGTAAGGGTGAGCGACACAGCCCACCAAAATAACATATAAATTATCAACAGTATATGAACATTTTCATAGTATTTCTGAAAGTATTTGCCATGTAAATATGAACTAAGTTCAATATATTAACACGAAGAAGTCGCAACATATTTCAATATATATTTTTTTCATAAATCTCTTAAATCCTCTATTATGCATAATATGAACAGAATTCCTATATATTTTAAAAGATGAAGTTACAAGTTATTTCAACATATATCTTTTTGTAATCACCGAAAATCTATGTTATACAAGTATAAACAGATTTTCAAAATATGAACTGTATAATATAACGTTACAAGGTGATCTCATAAATCTAACCTCGTTTTAATGTTTTTCTGAAAATTCTTGGCATGCATAAGGTAACATTATCTTGATAAATGTTTAAAAGATGAAGTTACGTGATACTTCAATATCTTTATATTTTATTTTCATAAAACTCCTAGAAAAATATTGTTGTTCAAAGTATACAAGTATCCAAAAGTTCATCATATAGATGAAGTTACAAGGTGAATCTTGTATAAATTATTTTCGTAAAAACCTCTTGAGGCCTTTTTCCCTTCAAGTAAAATCAATTCTCGGAATATTATTTAAAATATGAAGTTACGAGATACTTCATTTTCAAAACATCACTTTGAACGCTTGACCCTGCCAACATTCATCAATCACCCAGCCGTAGCTTTCGGATCGGGGTGCTCTCAATAATGTTGTAGAAAATATTCAATATGGATGGTGAACTAATTCTGGAGTAATGTCGCGCGAGAAGTGCAACTTACCATGATCATTCGCAGTCGTACAACTCCACTTAATACCTACATGTAGGGGATAACAGCCGAATTTACTTGTCCACCGATTGCTGGACTCCTAAGGAATGAACCGCCTTTCCGGAACTTTCTGACCATTTGGGCCTAAGAAATAATGTTGGACCGGAGCCACTCAACCACTTACGCCCCTCCTAGTTCGAATAAAATCCATGACCCTGAAATGTAAAGCTCGTCTCCCTTTTCCCCAAGTAGAACCTTGTTAATAGGACTCCACGCAGAAGTCGTATCCAATTGGAAAGGGAAAACTCACCAATATTTTCCAAGCAATGCTTGTTAATGGATTGAACTTGTTCCATGACTTACTTCATGAATGTTGGGTAAGTAATCAAAAACTCTCTTTCTTTATCTATTCAGCAACTTCGTTGCGAATATAAAATACATCACTGAGCAGGATCCCCCATATTTTGAGCGGGTATTTAAATCCTCTTTGTAAAGAAAGATTTAAATTTAAAAACGGGATTTGGGATCCTTCCTTTACTTTTAAAACCATCTGATAAAGTTTGAAAATATTTTTCAAAAATATTTAAGATAAAGATGATTTAAATAATATAAATCATTTGTCAATCTCATTTGAAAATATTTAATAAATATTTAAATATTATTCCTTAAATAATTATCGATTAAAGAATATATTTAAATAAAATAATCAGAGTTAAAAGTCTTTAAATGAATATTCAAAACTAATATTCATTTAATAAATATATAAATATTTATAAGTAAAATCTTTACTCGAATAATTTAAAGAATATTCATTAATAATACTTGTTCGTAAATAAAATATTAAATAAATATTCAAAATAATACTAACTTTAGGATTTGAAACTATCGAATAAACTTTATTCAATTATTAGTTATCGAAAACTGTATGTAACATACTCAGGAACATCTTCTCCCGGTTTAAAGTACAATGTTCAAACTTGAATGCCCTATACTAAGGGTATACGCAAAACATTGTTTATCATTGGCATATGTATTATATAGCTCGTAAGCTCATCTTTAAGCAATCATATTTCACTATCGAAATATCATGATTTCAAAACATGCATGCATATATATCGTAGGATTTTAACTTCAAATCATACATGCATTTATATCGCAAGATTACGTTTTCAAAATATTCATGCATTTATAATGCAAGGTATTGCATATACTTGTAATCATCATAACATAACTCGGGATTAGTCATCGGTCGCTTATGAAACTAAGCCTTACTCTCATATACATTAACGCTCATTTTCAAGTCATTGATTAACATTTCTCATTTGCACACCCTCGGCTCCATCATTTTTATAAAATTGAAAAATAATTTTTTTAATGCAAAACCTTTGCGAGGGCCTCACTTTACATAAAAATTTCATCATCCAAAAATTCTTTTAGGGGTCTCAAAAAAAGTTTCAAAGTTATACGCAAGGTCGGGGTGCTTTCACGAAATGTCGTTACTTAAAATAATCGTTTCTCCTAAACCGCAAATTCGATTAACGCGATCTATATACCAAAACGAAGCTTAAAATATGAACTAACTGATCATGGCAGTGGTGATTTTCAAAAAGGGGTTTTGGACTTAAAAGTTACACACAAACATGAGTTATATAAAATCGGGCATTACGACGGCTATAAACTAAAGATTTCCAAATTTTAATCTACACCAACACATCCTCAATCAAACCAACAACCCAAGAATCAATCATCAACAACATTTGTAAGTCAAAAACTCCCAAGAACACCAACTTATAACTAGCACAAATCATGGATCAACCAACAACAATCACCATTATACTAACTTAGATAATCATAACCTTAAACATGCTTTATACTTTCATCCATTTACAATCCTCAAAATATATACTTAAAACTCATTCAACATAACTTGAATACTAATATTTCAAGAGTTTTATACCTTCCTTGGAGTATGGGCAGTCACTAAAAGCCTCTAGGAACTTTGATCTATGCTTAATCAACTTAATCTTTCATAAAAATCAAGAAAACAAATATTAGTGACTATTCATTCACTATTCATCATCATCATATTTGATAATTTCTTTGGACTATCTAGGCATAGATTTTGAAGCTCAAACTTCTGGATATCTAAGATATATTATCAAGGAGTCATAGTAATTACCTTAGGATTTATGAAGGAGCCAAGCTTGAACTTTGCTTCACCATTTTCTTCCTTTTTTAAAAGAGGCCGAGAGCAAGCTTTTCCAAAGGGAGAGAGTTTGCTCATTTGCTTGGTTAGTGAAGTGAATTATTGATCAAGTGTTTTTACTTGGTAAATATCTAGAATTCACTTTAATAAAGTGCTTACATCCTTGCTTACCTTATCCACATCCAAGTGCTTTGTTAATCAAGTTGTTAATGATATAATCAAGCCTGATCTTTTATTTTGGTTTCATATTGATGCTCCAAATGTTGCATTCATTACTCTTCTAATTGTCACATGTATTTCTCCCTGGCTTCCCTTTGACATGTTATTCATTCATCGTCTAATCTCGTTTGATCGTTCGGGGAAATATATACGTGATCTTATCATTAGGGGTTCCCTAAGCCCTTCTTACTATCTTTTATTCTTTTAATCATCTTATTTTATAATCCCTGGATTCAATTCACTCAATCTTAACGCTTTATACTTTATTTCTTCGGTTTCTAGTGGATTTTCGGGAAA
This sequence comes from Apium graveolens, assembly GCF_009905375.1. Lineage (NCBI taxonomy): Eukaryota > Viridiplantae > Streptophyta > Magnoliopsida > Apiales > Apiaceae > Apium > Apium graveolens. The sequence continues at coordinate 28,462 of NW_027417386.1, forward strand.
AATCAAAGTGCGCTTTTTTGAATTTTGAAGACCTTTTCATACACTCAAATTAATTATTGAACACTAATATATACTCAGAATTTTCATAAAAGAACTCCTATATATGGTCGTTTGATAATATTTCAAAATCAGCAAAATCCATCATTCATCAAGGTTTTGAAACAAAAGTACTATTCACTAGGGTTTCAAAAATTCCAAAATTCAAAAAAATCCCAAAATTCGTTAAGGTAAATATTCTGTTCTCGATAATCATTTACTAATTATACATAGATCCTGCAGTAGGGATTCGATTGTCTTTTTTTGCTTTATGAAGCTTTTTCTGTTGTGTTTTGTGCCTGAATCCCTAACATGTTTAAGCACCCAGAGGTTCAAGTGCGCTAGAGTACCCAGAAGTTCAGGTTCAAATATGTTCTAAGGCATATGTAAAAATTTGTTTAAGTATGCTAAGGGGCTTAAAAGGGAGCCTAATAAACTAAATAAAGGAAGGTCGTAATTAATAATTTACCCAATGGAATGGGTGTAGCTACAAGTATGGACCTATTCTGATTAGCTACATATGCACATTGTTTACTTAAAAGACAATTAAAGAGAAAACCACGCATATAGAAGCAAAGGCATAATTAAAATTAAAATTTGAGGTAGAATTTAAAGTACAATAGGGAAATAGACAAGTTATGGGTACAACTTGTGGGGTATTCGGAGGATCACGCAACCTCATCAAAATGAAATTGTTGTTGGAATAAGTTCTATTTCTTATCAGTTTATAAGACTCAATTAAAAAGGAAAGAAAGGGGAATCACGGGGTAGGAGTCTTGGATTTGACCTTTGTGGGGGTGGCTGCGAGATTGGCATCATTACCTTGAGGCTCCTTTGTCTGTACCGCTTCACTAGCTACCGTGGTCGGAACCTTAGCGTAAGTGATCAGTGTCCCTGGTTCCTGGGGGCTAGAGGTGCCGCATGTATTTTCTTCTTCCTGATGTCTTCAGCCTTATTTTCCGCATCAGTACCCGGTTTGGTCCAATCGATGTCAGGAAATGCCTCTATAGTGGACTTCAAAAAATCATTAACTCCATTCCCATACCCTGTCCCGTACATAGTCTTCTTAAATTTAAGGATCATGACTTTGTGGGATTCTGTTGCCGTTTGATAGGTCTCAGTCTTCAGCTCAAGTTCGTGGATCTTCATTGCGGCCATAACAGATTCATCCTCTTTCTTCTTATCAAGGATGTCTATAACTTGGCTCAATTTATCTTTTTCCTTGGCTAGATAGGATTCAGAATTTCTGGACTTACGGAGAGCTACCACCACCTTCTTGCACTCCTCATCACGTGACTTCAAGGTCAACTTCAACTGGCGTACCTCCTCCACGAGCCTTTAGTCCCCCCGACAGCTTCAATTATCTGGTCACCATGCTTTAGGAAGAAAAATAAGCTCTGGGCATTAGCTAGGGTCATTATAGGCGCTGCATCCACCATTTTCACTTTATCCTATTGGGCCAAAGTCTCCTCAGGAATCTGGTGCTTCAGTATTTCAGTAAACAACTAGAACTTAGCAGATGTGTTTTTTTCACCCCTTTTCGAAGGACCATTGGGTTTCTTTTAGGGACGAGAACCAGATGGTTTTCCTGAATCAGGAGCATTGGAGGGAAACTTCCCTTAAGAGGAGGTAGATGACTTCTCTTGGATAGAACTGGCAGGTGGTACCCTCGAGATATGGGTATCATGGACTGGGGCTACCTTTTCTTCTTCACTGCACAAATCTTCAAACTTGATTGATTGTTTCACAAAGGAGGGAACACGGGAAGCCATATCTGACAAGAATAAGAAAATCAAAGACAAGATAGGATAATAAAGGATATCGGTACTTAAAGGTAAAAATGTATTCAAATATATGGATAATACAAATGCAATAGACAATTTATAACTAAAAGATAAATCTAGGGCAGAAGAGGGTTCAGCTACGTCTGCTGTACCCATCTCTGAAACAAAACCACATTTCTTTAAATTTGTTGGGGTCAACAGGATAGCACCATCTTCTAGACCTGCAGCACTCTCAAAGCCTTTCTGGCACGGTTCAATATTTTGCCTTCGAGGGGGTCATGACAGGCGTATCTACATCAAGGAAATTTGTAAAGGCTTAACACCTAGAAACTATGAAGGGTTATTAATAAGTAAAGGAGATGTTACTCCTAGAAAACTTACTAGGGGGGTATTGAAATATTTTCTATACTAAGGGCAGCCATAGAAGTAGAGAAAGTGTTGCTGCCATCCAGACATGCCCGTTTGTTCCCCCTAATACACTGGTTGCCATGGCCGTTCCAAGTAGCTAGATATAAGATTTCGGAATTTTTTCTAGATGGTTTCAGTTCATAGAAATAGCCAAGCTCATGAGCAAAGAGTTGTTTTAGGAATTCTCTGTCATAAAGGATGTACATGCAAATCACCACGCAATAGGAATTTGGGGTTAATTGGAGGGGAGCAAGGTCATAAGAGTGGAGGATTTCAAGAATGAAGGGATGAAGAGGAATTAATAAGCCCATTTTGAAATGCTGGGAATATAACACGGCTGTGGGATTAGCCTGCTCGGGATCGATGTTGTCAAACTGATGACATCTTTCTCCACGAGCTGGGATGACTAGGTGGCATCCAAGGTTGCAAGAAGCTAAGAGATCGGCCAGCTTCACCCCATTCATTGAGGGGTCCATAGTGTCACCAAGGAGTGAAAGGGCTTTTAAGACTGAGGAGTTGGTTTCACTATCGTAATCATCAGAAACTTGGTTTTGGGGTTCCATTGGAATAACAGAAGCTTGAGAATTATTTGGGTCAGAATAGCTTTCTTTAGACGTTCTCTAGTTAAGCATGGCAGGTTTGGTGTCTCTAACTTGATGGGGATGAGAGAATTGGATCATGGCTTTGGAGTTGAATGGGTTCATGGCCTTCACCTTAGACAAGGTTCTAGAGTTGGTTTGAGAAGGGACTGACGGGGCTAAGCTAATGTCTGACGGGTTCACCATCAGAGAAGAATCCTCAGTTGCAGTCTTGTGAGAGCTAGTAGCCACTGAACCGCTTGACATCTACAAAAATGTAAAGCGGATTTAGATGGCTGATGAGAGGTCCTAGATAAGAAAAAAGAGGGGTACGTAGACAGGAACGTACATAAGAAAAGCCTTTAGGGATACAGTAAATTATGAGAACTCAGTGAAGGATGTGTGTGAGTGTAGTAATATATCATACATGTGGTGGGTTGTTAATGAAGCACAAATATGTGAGCTTCTCCATGAGAAGCTCGAGTGGGGTTCCCTATAAGGCTAGGGGCAATTGATACACATACCACACATGGGATCATGATGGTCAACTGAACCCCGTTAAGGTAAAATAAGTCCAATTCGAGGGCTTAAGGAAAGAGGTCAAGGATCACATATCAGGTTATGATTAAAAATAATTACTATAACATGAAATATTAATCAATTTTTAGAACAAATTAATCAAATTAGGACCTTTAGAATGAATGAATATAATTCAGTGGTATTTATTTGTGAACCAGACAAGTGCACTAAGCGTCAGCACATCAGAAAAGGATCATCTTGATCATTCAAAAGTAATCAACTTGATAAAGAAAAGAATGGGCTGAAGACTACAAGAGAATTGAGCTATAGTGCACTATGTGATAAAATTCCTCTAAGTCAATATTTTTACTTGCTGGAACCACTTACTCTATATACATACTTTAAGCGCTGCCTAGTTGATATCAAGGATCATGACTAAGTTAAGGTGGTTCTTGGAGCCAACTAGAAAACGTTCCAGATGTGGCCAAGTTAATAATCACTCTAGACGCCACGATAATGGTTCCCTCTAAGCGCCACTCAAAGCTCAGAGAATAGGGTAAGTATGTATTCACTCTAGGCGCCACCAAAGGATGCAATCTTGGCGTCCCTTGATAGCTTGAAGATTTTAATTAAGTTAAAGGCTCACTCTAGGCGCCATCACATGGTCTCACTCTAGGCGCCATCAATTTCTTGGTTAATTTATTGTTATAGAAACACAAATTGATTAATGTGGTTGTAATAAATCCAGTTAATTAAGAGACTTGTGAAATCTGCACAAAATAGTAGAATGAATTAACTTTGCTTATTATCTTCTCCAGCAATCAACTATAACAAATACGAGAGCTCTGTTAAAGGGATTGATATTAAAAAGCTTGTATCGGTACTATTATGCTGCTGAATTTATTGTAACTAATCTTAATCGATTAGAGTGTAGCAACCTCAAGGTTTATATTAATAAAATAATATATTTCTTAAATTATTTTATGCCTTTTGATTCCATGCATTTAACGAAGAACTTGAAACAAATCGAAAAAAATTGTAAGTATTGTATTCAATAGATCTTGTGTATTGACATACAAATTAAGATCCGGAGAAAGAATCCAAAACAAACAAGTTCTTGAATTTTTTTTGAAAATTTTAATTTCAACAATCTTCAATCTTGAAATTTTTGAATCTTAAAGAATTTTATTTCGCCAAGGTGATGAATATACAAAGGATTGGAAGTATCAAGGTTCCCCTATTTGATCGAGGAAATTACAACATATGGAAGAAAATTATATATTTTAAAGCTTTGAATCTATTATACATTGGGATATTACCGAATGGTCCTTATGTTCCAATGAAAGTAATTCATGAAGCGTTAACTGCAATGGGTCCGAGAATTCCTTCGATATCTACTCCCTGGGATCCATCTAAAAACAAGGATAATGACAGGGAATTCATTAATTTGGACACAAACTTTCAACTCATAATAGTGGAATCGACCAATAAGGATATGAACCATCAACTCCTAGATTGTGATAGTGCAAAGGAAAATTTGGGAAACAATTGAGCTGTTAATGAAAGGTACTGCTTAAGTAAAAGAAATTATGACGAATATTCTTACAACTCAACACGTAACCTTTAAGTTACAGCCCGGTGAAACACTGTATGCACTCATTGAGAGATATGTAAGGCATTAAGTGAACTGAAAATATAGGGAAAAACAAACCTGATGTGTGAGTAATACATGAAGTTCATGCTGACTCTACCGCTTCACTTATAATGAAAAAACACATCCTTCAGAGAGAGACTTGATTTTGTCACTCTGCCTCTGTATGTAATTTATGGAAAATTGAGAACTCATGAGTTGGAGCAAGAGCAGAGAGCTATAATTTATGCGCACTTGTATAGACCGCTGCACTTGTAGCTCGTGAACCTGAATCTTCGGAAGTTAAGGTTGAACCCTCCTCAACTATCAAAGAAATTGTGGTAGCTTAAATTGCTCAAGGTGAGCCTAAAGATGAAAGTAAGTTTTATACTGAAGAAGAACTTGAAGAGTTGGAAGACAAATCAATGCTTACATGCATCAAAATTTAGTCATGTTAGATTTAGAAGAAAGCCCAACTACAAGTCAAGGAATTCAACTGGAAGATTTCAGAAAGAAAGCTACTCAACATTATATGGTTTTAGAGAAGGGCACAAGTCAGTCTGGGTGGATAAAAGCAAGACAAGATGCTAAAATAACAATAAATTAGGGCACTTTATATCTAATTTCATAAAGCCCAAGGCAGGATTTCATTGAAAGAAAAGAAACTTATGAAGATCTGAAGAAACAGAATGAGAAGCTGAAACAGAAGCTGAATGCGAATGTGGTCAAAGTGAAAGGGAAAACATACATTTTTGAAGAAAAAGCTGGGACGATACTGTTTCAGATGAAGAGGAAGAGTATATAAATCTTGCTATTATGGCAGACTGTGCAGAGGAATCACCACAATCATCTCAGGTTCCTGATCTTATCACTACTGATATGTTTGAATCTGAATACAAATATATTGTGCATGAACTTACATTAGAATTGTATAATGTTCATACAAGCATGCTTGCATATAAATTTGAAAATGATAAACTAGTTCTTAAGATTGAGAATCTAGCTTTAAGGAATGAGGAACTAGAATTGCTTGTTGTGGCATTAGATAACCTTAAGCAGAAGAATGAGTATTTAGATAGCAAGGTTAAGTGCAACTGATCAAACATAGAGGCCATACTTAGAACACAAATTAATAACGTAGAAAAGAAGTTACAGGCCTTTAAGAATTTAGCTATAACTTAAAAGGAGATAACAGATAGTCAAATACTTAAATCTAAGACTGTTATAGGACTTAACTTTTCTAAGCTAGATGGTAAGAAACGTGTTAGTGCATCAGAGACAAAAGAGTTTGCCCCTGAAAAGGTACCATATTTTATTGAGGATGTTGTATCTCTGTTGTTCACTGAACCTGTTTCATAACCGGTAGATGAAGTGAGTTTGTTAATAAACATGGAATGATTGTTGAGGATGAGGAGAGGAATCCTCTAAGACCCCTAAGGTTCCATTTAGAAAGGAGAAGCCTAAAACTGACCAAGGTATGAAGGTGGATAAACAATGACCAGATACACTTAAGAAATCAGAGACCATAGATGACTTTAAGGCTGATGACTAAAAAAGAATTGAAAAGTATGTGTGAATAAGAAATATAATTTTGCATCTTCTTCATCTGTATCTAGAAATTTGCGTAATAATTATAACCTTTTCACACACCTTACAAATGTATGCACTAAAGTTAAAGTAAAATATGTTGCATATTCTAGTATGTCTGCTGTTGTGCAAGACATGCCTATACCTTAACAAGACTAAGACAATTTTTCAACCCTAAGTAAGTTGTATTGTTATCTTAATTTGTATTTTGTACTTGTAATATTTTAAAGTCTGTAAAAATGCAAAGGAGCAGACTTGAGTCTTTTTCCTTAAACATTATCAAGCCTAAGGATTCTATCTGGAAGAAGATCAAGATGATCATGCCTCAGAAGAATTTTGAAGAAGCTTGGAGTTGATAAATCTGTTTAGATAAAAATACTCTAAGTCAAGATCTCTACAAGTCACAGATTTAGTGTAATAGAGAAGTCATTCGAGAACTCCAAATGACTTATCGAGAAGTCAGAAAATTCACTAGAAAACTCAGAGAGATATCGATAAGTCAATTGAAGACATGAAGTTTGGAGATATCGACAAGTCATTTCTTCACTAGAGAACTCAGAGTTATCGACAAATCTACATTCATTAGAGAACTCTGAGTTATCGATAAGTCAAAGTCCACTAGAGAACTCAGAGATATCGATAATTCAAAATTCACTAGAGAACTCTAAGGTGTCGACAAGTCAAAGTGAAGACATGAAGCAGAGAGATCTCGACAAGCCAAAGTCTCATTCGAGAACTCAAAGACCTTTATAAGTCAAATTTACTATGGAGTATTAGAGATCTTGATAAGCCAATATACTTATCGAGATGTCAAGTTCTCTATAGGCCAAATGGAGATCTCGAGGTAAAATCTCAAAGTACAAAATTGCAGATCAGTTCAATATCCAAGATTAACAATCAACAAACAATCCAAACAGCTGGATTGACAAGTCTACAAAAAGCAGCTTGAAGGATGTGCAAGATCAATGGTGAAGATTAACTGACAAAGGAAGATTAAAGTAAACACAGGATGTTAAGATATGCTAAGCCAGAAATAGAAGATATACTTTTCAATAAATGGAAATGTCAAGTGACTGTTTACTAAAGCTAATAGCATGTCTTATTGTACACTTTGTAAACCAGCAGTTAACTAAATTATAAAGTTAACACTGGTCCTTTAGTCAGAGGTAACAATTTAGATAGAAAATCTTGTAACTCTCTCAAGAAGAAGCTAAGATCTTTATCAACAAAGATCCTAGAACTTTTGTAGAAAAACATTCTTAAGTTTAATATAAAATTAAGTGAGTTTTGAAGATCTGTATTCTTTATTATTGCAAGTTTAATTTCTGCATGAACACACTTTCACTATAAGATTTAATTTACTTTGTTCAACCATAAAATATTCAAGAAAAGCTTAAAAATAGTAAAACACATTCACCCCCCCCCTGTGTGTTATTCATTTCCTAACACCTATCATGCCTAGCATGCCTAGTTTTCATGAGTCATATGACATAGCTGGTTGTATGCCATGTATATTTGTTACCATGTCTGAGTATTTTAAAACTTTTCATGCAACTGCTAGTACTTGCATTGACACTAAGACAAGCATGAGTAATGAGCACACACAGAAAAAGACTGTAGTACCTCCTAAGGTTGCACCTGTCTCTAAGTCTAACAACAAGCCTGTCAAGACTGACATTGAGAGGGAAACAGTCAAAGTGAAACCTAAGCCGGTTGAGGTTACATCAGATGTTGATAATGTTACAACCCCTAAACCTTTAGGACCCAAACAAGTTTGGGTACCAAAGTCTTCTTAATCAATCTATGTTTGAAGGTAAAGATATGAAAAGAAAAGATCATGTAGATTATGGACAACGGTTGTTCTAGACATATGACAGAAGAAACATTTTTGCTCATATGTGTGGTTGAGAAAGATGGACTTATAGTTAACTTTGGAGATGACAACAAAGGATTTACTACATGATATGGTAATTTGAAAATCAGGAATGTCATCTGTGAAAGCATCACTCTTATTGAAGGATTAAAGCACAATCTTTTGAGTATCAGTTAGTTTTGTGATAATGGATACAATGTTGACTTTAGAAAGGAAAGGTGGAATATGTGGGATGTATCGTGTAATTATTTTTATTCAATAAATAAATATTCTGTGATTATTATGTGTATTTTGGTGAATTATCTATTGATTGGTATTTGTGTTTGGATGTTTAAATGTGATAAAATTTGAGTATTTTAATATTTATATGTCCAAAATAAATTATAGATAATTTTGATATTTTTATATTAATTTTTATGTTGTTATACGATTTTATAAAGGATTTATGGATTTAATAAATTATTTTTCTGAGTATTTATAAATTATTTTGTATAATCAGGAATCGATAGACTTCAATCATTTTTATATTTTTTCAACCCGGAAGTCTCGGGAAAACTCCTTTACAATCTATGAATATTCCGAGCATTTTCCATGTTTTGACTTTTTCGATCTGGAGCACGGTTTTACCCGTGCGGGTCCCGGCATAAAATTTTCGATACAACCCGTATTTTTGGAATCGACAGACTTCAATCATTTTTATATTTTTTCAACCCGGAAGTCTCGGGAAAACTCCTTTACAATCTATGAATATTCCGAGCATTTTCCATGTTTTGACTTTTTCGATCCGGAGCACGGTTTTACCCGTGCGGGTCCCAGCATAAAATTTTCGATACAACCCGTATTTTTGAGAAACAAGATCTTTTGATTAAACTATTTTATTATCTTCTCGTAACTCGTGTAATCAAAGCGCTAAGACGAAGAATGTATTTACAAAAAACCTGGTTTTAATAGTTATCCTAAAACCTCTACCGAATTGGATATTTGTTTAATGATTAAGTATTTTAATTTTATATCCGATATGATCCAACGGGGTACCAATATTCCGTAAATATAAATAGCCAATACATTATTGTATTATATACAGATAATCATTTTCAAAAAGTAAAAATAGATAGGTATCTAGAGAAAATACGAAAATTCATTGTGTTCTTCATAATCAAACGAGGATTCGAAGGCGTTATCAAACTCCGATTTGGGCGTACAAGTAGTCGAATCGAAGCTCTTGACGAGTACAATCAAGTTCTACAATCTATACCACTGCAGAAACACCAAGTAATTTTTAATTTATTTTATTAAATTCGAATTTAATTATGAATAAATTATGAATTTTTGATTTTGATATTATTTATGGGATTTGATGATTGCATGTTGTAGATAATTTGATTCTGGTCATTTTAGTATATCATATGTTAAATTTGGAGTTCAATAACCTATAGAAAATGGTGTTTGATTTTCGGAACTAATAAATTAGGGATTTAGAACTTTGAAAGTTCTTAATTAAATTTAGGAACTTTTGATTTGTTGATTCTGGGCTTGATTGATCGGTACCAGCTTGTAGATCGTCTAAAAAATTGATTTATGTGTTTAATTGCTATGTTGGAAGTCGGTGTCGTGTTGCTGGAAAAGCTCGAAGTCCGGTCGGCGTTAATGGCGTTTTCGCCGGGAACGGAGTTTCAGAAATGGATTTGACCTGTTAACGCTTGATTAATGTTGCTTTAACGAATTGGAAGTGATTGGAATCAGTATTCACATCAAACCATCAGTTTTTTGCCAGGAATTTGGCTCGTCGGAAATTTTTCCGTTCTATAGCCGGATTCTGGGTTTGGGCGGCGGGTTGAACGGGTTCTTCGTGATCCGTTTAGCTGACCCATTTGACCTGGATTCGATATGTTTACCCTCAAATCAATTCTGAAAAATCTGTTATCTGATTTTCTTTTTTTAAAAGTTATTTAAAATTCATTTTAAAATTCCAAAAATCCAATATTTTAATTTTGAAAATTATTTTTAATTCAAAAATAAATCTGAATTATTTAATTATTAAATTTGAGTTGATATTTAATCATTTAATGGGTAAATAAATTTAAATATTAAATAATTAATTGATTTAATTAGTTATTAATTAATTTTAATTGATTGTTTAATTGGATTTAATTATTTCTTTTGATTTAAAAATTCTGAAAATAGTTTTGAGCTTTAAAAAATTATTTTAAATTAAGTTCAAGGCTCGATAATTATTATTAAATGATTTTGAATTCATTTTCGGGTATTTGAACCTTGTTATTTATTTATAAAATGATTCTGGTACCTATTTTAAGTTTGAAAAATGTTCAAAAATCAGTATTAAATACCAGAAAATCATTTTTAATTCTGAACCTTCTTTGAAAAATCATTTTTATTGAATACCTTGCCTGTTATGTGCTATGTGATATCTGATTAATGTGAAATATTCCTATGTGTCTATTGTTTGACTGTTTTAGTCATAACTTTTAATCCGTAAATCGGATTTGGGTGAAATGAAGGGTAGATATAAGCTGGTAACGTCTATGTGACGATTAAAATAGTATGAGATTGAGTATTGATAGATACTTATAATGTCTAGCAGAGGAAATGAGGCGTAGAAAAGGAAACCAGGTAATCAATAAATAGAACTGAGGCGTAAAAAAAGAATAGAAGTGATCAGTGAGAAGAAGAGAGTCATCGAAAAAGATGACAAGTGGTTGTTGAGTAGAAACGTTAGACGAATGCAAGTGAAGTTGGAAATCAAATATGATCAGGAAAGTACTTCTGAACCTTCCTCGAGATATATTACAAATAATTCTGAACCTTCCTCGTAACATGTTATTGGTAATTAAAATAGTCATGTTTTATATTGTGAGTGCTTTGACTTATTCCACTCTGAACCCTGATCACATCATTGAACTTTGAGTTGTAAGCCTTTTTCTTTGTAAACCATCGATTGTTAATTTTCCAAAGATTAAACCATACAAATACGATACCACCTCACAAATACATATATATCATACACCAAACACTGAGACATAATTACGTGAACATATAGAAACTTATATACCCTGTAATATTTTGTAACATCAAAGATACACACCTTATATAATCATTGAAACATTGTTCATCTAATACCTGATTTTCCAATTGGATTGAAGCCGTGTTTCGTATATATACCTTGATATACCCTGGTAATACTCATGAATTATTTTATACTCTGAAATAAATATTTTATCAATATTAATCATGATTCTATCTTAGTGAATTACTATGATTATCATACTGAGTTGTTTTAGAATTGGATAGTTTTCATGTAGACCAGATTCGTGGTTAGACCATATTCTGGGTCGAATTAGGCCAATGTGTTCCTTGGATCCAGTTTATAGAGCAGAGCTGTGTGCCTTACTCGGGGTTAGTGCGTGACTGATCAGCATCCTAACCTTGGTTTTAAAATTTAAAATGAATCTCCAATTACAATGATTGTTTAACAAGAAACTTGATTCCTCTTAATCATCTCAATTGATCATTGTTTAACCTCAGTTATTGTTATTATGACTTGCTCAGCTGGTTAGCTCACTCTTGCAAATCTGTTTATGTATTCTACAGTTAAAAAGGAAATGGTTGATGGTGAGGTTTTCCAGTCCAGTATGTGAGCTAGGATTCCAAGTTGTGTTGGATCGAGCTAGCAGGAGTTATATATTGTAATTGAGTTATGCAAGATTGTAAGAATAATTTATTTATCAGTTGTAAGTTAAACTAGTTGGAATTTGGTACGATGTAATAAAAGTTGAGGTTGTCGCTTATTTTCATACTTTAACCTGTTGCGATCCATGGTTGTGTTAAGAAGGGTCATTGCTTATAATATTTTATAAACAGTTTTATATTGTATGTAAGTGGTGAACCCCAAACTTATGACCCGGGTTTGGAGGGCATCACAGGTTGGTATCAGAACTACAGGTTATAAGTCACTAAAACAAGCCTAGATTGTCAGGATTGGGTAGAGGGTTAGGATTATGAATAAGAAATAAAAAGATAGGATGTCGTGAGATTGAGTGCGATTGTATATTAAGTTTTCGGTACCATTCATTTTGCGATTCGAGATTCTTATCTTATAATGTGATTTCCAGATAACGACAATGGCAGATCCTATTTTTCCTGTATCATCTGATCGTTCGGAGTCTTCTGTTCGAGGACCGTCATCTTCACCCAGATTTGATTCACACCTTGATCTTCCACCATTATTAGTAGTATTACCTCTTATTGTGACAAATGCACCTCTTTAAGCTATTTTTCCATCTCTCTGATGTGAGATCACCAATTCGAGAACCTCCATCTGTTGATTATGGTTCTACCGGACATTCAGCTGTGAGGGCGTCTTTTCAGTTTACCCTACACCTTGTTCTATACCATCAGTTTAAGACTTGTCTTATGAAACAATAGCACCTATGAGAAGGGATTCGAGAGCTACAGTATATGGTAAGTACATGAGATGTTAATAAAGGTGAGAAGAAACCCCGGGAGAGGATTCATGTATTCTGGAGGATAGCTGCTACCAGGTTATATGGAACCACTAGTGAGTATGCCACCCATGACTATCTTGTGGAGTGGGCTAGATGGGTTTTATAGGAGTTTGAAAAGATTGGAGACCCATGGTTTTCTTGGATTTAGATGATGGTGTTATGACGAATTTGATATGTATAGTAGCGATGTGATGTGATATCATCAGACTTTGTTCTATAAAATTGATTTATTAACCATTGGATAGATCTGTTGTATTTAGTGTCACACCCCCAACTTAAATAGCAAAATAATTATAGCTATTACATCATTTTACAACCAAAATCCAAGATCTTACAGTTTAGGGTTTGGAACAGCCCAACACTACCAACTATTACATCTGATTACAAATATCGAGTCCTCACACAACTATTATTACTTATTCTACCTGGGCTCGAACATAAGCATCAACATCACAGGTCTTACGGGCAGTCTGCTTGAATCTAACCATGGCTGTTAGCTGTAATTTCAGGGTAAAGCAAGAAGTGAGCCAAAAGCTCAACAAGTGCTAACAATACAACGCAAAGCATAAATCGAGATATACCTTTAGGAATGACAATGGAATGACATAATCAATGATAATCGAGAGATAAAACTTATGTGAGTTGGCATCATTTTGCTTGCATCAAAACAAATTTTAAAACCATTCTTAATCAAAATCATTTTATGACGCTACGGATTACAGCCGGTGATCAGCCGCGAAGTAATCCCGAACCTCGCTGGGTTCTAAAACATTATTGGGAATCCCTAGGCAACTTTTAAGCCTAAAATAAGTGTGGAAAGGACTCGCGTCTCAGTCCAGATCCACCATTCAAGAAAACATTTGTCCCCCTTTGGGACTGAAAAATCCACCTTTTATTCATTTTGAAAACTGATGCCGATTTATGACAAAATCTCTTTTGACTGAAATCATTTTTTTATCAGGGGATTATAGGTCAACTTGAAACACTGGAAATATGACACTAAATCTCAGGGCCATGATCCACTAGACTTTACTATATTAGGGTAATCGAGAGATTTCCATAAACAAGAATTTTGACAAGGAAATTAAGCAAGGCTATTGGATAATATGAAAGAGTAATGCCAAACTAGGCTTAAAGCAATGGTTGTAGACAAGGTATAGGTATTAGAACATCAAGAAGATAAGCATCACTGGTTCCAATAGGATAGAGGTGTTAAAATATAAAGAAAGTGATCATCAGCTCAAGATATAACAGGGTATCAAGCTTTTAGGGTAAGGATAGGGTTATCAAACAATCATGAATGAATTTAAGAAATGATTGGCTTTTAGGTATCAAGATAAAGTTTCTATCGAGGTTATTTCAAGAGTTGAATCAAAGCATCAGGGTGCAATATCAAGATTTCTCAGGGATCAATAGCATGATAATCAAAAGGATCAATAAGGTAATATAACAAATCTCTATTTTATCATGGCATTAAACTATCATGAAAGACTTTTGAACTACTTGCAATACGTACTCGAGGGTTCATGGCATCTCTATGTAACTCAAAGATAAACAAAAGATACTCTTGATTTAAATATATCAAAATGACTCAGGATAATTGCATCGATATATATATGAACTGTTTACAGCAAATACGAAGGTCAAGTTGAATCACTTGCCTTGAGATAGACTGGTCTGGTCTGACTGGTAGGAGCAACAACTGGAGCTTCACTCGACTTTTATGGCAAGTTTTCCCTCGTCTCGAGATCCTACATAAATAATAATAATCCTCATTATAATATATTCTTTCCATCTTAACCTATTTACAACCCGAAATTAAACATGGATGCACTTAGGCCTATACACACTTAATTCATATCCACCATTTATATTTTTAAATATACACACGTAGCCACATAATCACATATCGTATATTAATACCAAATAACATCACATACACCATAACGCCACACTAGGCTTGGATGATCTCGACTCACCACTTAAATTACTTGGTCGCTAACTAAGCGAAGTCTTCGAATTTGGGCTTCCTAACTCAATGTGCCTTTCCTAAATTATCCAAAACCTATTGACCCTCACTTGTGCCTTTTGTTCTACTGACCTTATACTATCTTACAACTATGGTGGTCGACCTAATACTCACTTCTAAGTGTCCTAAAACTATGTGATAAGTGAAAGTGCTCACTGGTGTAAATTTCAGAATGGTAACTAAGGTTTCTTGAGTGCATTAGACACTCTTAAACTACAAGTTTTTCTTCAAAATTTTTACACAAGACTCTCCTGACCTAAGGGCATCTCATAAGCTTGATGTGGCTCAAAGGCCTGGCTTGGGCCTTCTTGGGCCTAAGCTAAAAGTCCAAGGTTCCCCTGTTTTTCTGGGCAGAAAATGCCCTGACTTGAATTAACTTGTGGCACATGGTTCTAGCTCATATCCTATGAACTATGGTTGGAAAAACTTCTCTGACATACCCTCTAACTAAGGCCCAATTGGGCCTAATGAGGGCCTACCCATGACATGGCCAAATCTCCCTATTTCTAAGTTGCAACAAAACTGTTCCCTGCTGGACAGATTTTGTTATTCTACTTGTGCACCTAACCAAATGACATGCAAACCTCCAACCAACTCCTAAAACCTATTATATACTCCCCATACTAACTTCTGGTGGCTTGGGCCTCAAAGTGCACATCAATGACATGGTCAAAACTCACTCTAAACCTCAGGGTACTAAACTGATTTTTCTGCAGAAACTATAACTTCTCATTTTCCAAGATTTTAACTTGACAAACCCAACTAACAACAACTAAATACTTAAACCAAGACCTATACTTGGTATTCTACTGAACTAACTCCCTTTTTCTTAAAATACCCTTGGTGAGATCATCCTTACCTAAGGTGCAACTATGGCAAAACAAAAGAGACTACTCTTAACAAATCGCAAATCTTCATGCCTTTGAAACAACAAGATATATATTTTTATAAAAGATAACCACAAATTATTACCATGCAACAAGAAGCATAAATCAATATTATCATATTATTCCTACTGAAATTAAGGCTCACTAACAAAATCTTTCCAAATAATCAAAATTTCACAACAAACTAAGAGAA
>NW_027417387.1:0-115108 GCF_009905375.1 Apium graveolens
TTAAATATACACACGTAGCCACATAATCACATATCGTATATTAATACCAAATAACATCACATACACCATAACGCCACACTAGGCTTGGATGATCTCGACTCACCACTTAAATTACTTGGTCGCTAACTAAGCGAAGTCTTCGAATTTGGGCTTCCTAACTCAATGTGCCTTTCCTAAATTATCCAAAACCTATTGACCCTCACTTGTGCCTTTTGTTCTACTGACCTTATACTATCTTACAACTATGGTGGTCGACCTAATACTCACTTCTAAGTGTCCTAAAACTATGTGATAAGTGAAAGTGCTCACTGGTGTAAATTTCAGAATGGTAACTAAGGTTTCTTGAGTGCATTAGACACTCTTAAACTACAAGTTTTTCTTCAAAATTTTTACACAAGACTCTCCTGACCTAAGGGCATCTCATAAGCTTGATGTGGCTCAAAGGCCTGGCTTGGGCCTTCTTGGGCCTAAGCTAAAAGTCCAAGGTTCCCCTGTTTTTCTGGGCAGAAAATGCCCTGACTTGAATTAACTTGTGGCACATGGTTCTAGCTCATATCCTATGAACTATGGTTGGAAAAACTTCTCTGACATACCCTCTAACTAAGGCCCAATTGGGCCTAATGAGGGCCTACCCATGACATGGCCAAATCTCCCTATTTCTAAGTTGCAACAAAACTGTTCCCTGCTGGACAGATTTTGTTATTCTACTTGTGCACCTAACCAAATGACATGCAAACCTCCAACCAACTCCTAAAACCTATTATATACTCCCCATACTAACTTCTGGTGGCTTGGGCCTCAAAGTGCACATCAATGACATGGTCAAAACTCACTCTAAACCTCAGGGTACTAAACTGATTTTTCTGCAGAAACTATAACTTCTCATTTTCCAAGATTTTAACTTGACAAACCCAACTAACAACAACTAAATACTTAAACCAAGACCTATACTTGGTATTCTACTGAACTAACTCCCTTTTTCTTAAAATACCCTTGGTGAGATCATCCTTACCTAAGGTGCAACTATGGCAAAACAAAAGAGACTACTCTTAACAAATCGCAAATCTTCATGCCTTTGAAACAACAAGATATATATTTTTATAAAAGATAACCACAAATTATTACCATGCAACAAGAAGCATAAATCAATATTATCATATTATTCCTACTGAAATTAAGGCTCACTAACAAAATCTTTCCAAATAATCAAAATTTCACAACAAACTAAGAGAATTCCACATGCATGCATGCCTTCGGGTTTTTCAAACCAAAACAACATGATTTCCAAATAAATTTTTATCATAATTCAACATGCAAGCCTAACATGGATTACAACTAAATGATCAACTAGCATGCAAAAGGATTTTATCAAGACTTTACTACAAAATTCATGTTATCATCACAAAATACACAAAAATGTTAACAAGGCAACAAAACACCATCCATTCGGCTCCTATCAAGTCATGGCCGAATGGATTAGGGTAAAAACAGCATTCGCATAGGTGTAACACTCTTATGTCTAGCCATTCTTGACCCTATGATACTATAACTCATGGTGAAAGCCTTAGATTCACAAGAATCAAGGAGGTTCACTTTGAGTTTAACAAAAACATCACCATGCAAGGTCAAAACATAGGTTTTTCACTCTATACTTTTGAAATATATAAGAATAACATATAGGGAGTAAAATTACTTGAATATAAGATGATTGTTTGGGTGAAAGAATGAAGAAATGAAGGGGATGGAGGGCCTCGGCTATGGGATGGCCGAGAGTGAGGGTTGAGCCGAGAGGGAGGGAGGAGAAAAGGGGAGGGTGGAGTGAAAATGGAGTGATCATCACTTTAGTTTTGTTTTTATGTCTTTGACTAGACTAAATGTGAGTGGATTTAGGAAATGACAAGAGTAACCCTCTAGCTAAAGTTAGGCAAGTTTGCATGCAAGGTCAAGGAGGTAATTTGGCTAGCAAAATGTGAGTTAGTGGGGTAGAGAATGTCTTCTTTGCCCTTTGGTTAAATAGAAGAGAGTTTGCATGCAAGGTTATTCATGTAATTTGATAATTATTAAGCAACTAATTTTCAAAGATTTATTTTTATATAATAAAGTACAAGTTCAAAAATTATAAAATTTATACCATAAAATAACTTGGATTTTTAGAGACTTTATAAAAATCATTTTCAAAATTTGTGTACAAAATGTCTTTTAAAAGAAAATTTTTCCAAAGCTTAGAATATTCCTTATAAATCAAAAATAAAGAAATTAAATAAATTCTTGCTTTGAAAAATCATATACTACCCAAAGCAAATTTATAATGCAGAAATTTTCACTCACACAAACGTACAAGCATTGAATATATTTTTATTTAACTTAATATTATTCACAAATAATATTACATAAAATGCCGGTCGTAACATTTAGCGACAGCAAAAATGATGATGGGAGAATTCCCAGTATGAAAGCCTTTAAGTGAAGCTACGAATAAGATAATATGCAATGGTAACTGAAGTTTTCGTTGACTAATACAGGGGGCAGAAGATAGAGTGAAGTGGATGGACCTTTGCGTGATTGTTTCTTTAAATTGGTACCTTGTTATGGTTAAAGAGGACAACAACCAACTCATATAGTAATGACGACCAGATGTGCGATTTTAAAAAAAAAATTAAAACAAGTTTTCGAAAGAGATTCTCTTAACAAAATTTCCAAAAGCCCTTTTCATAAAATAAGTTTTAAAAATTGGTTGTCAAGTTACTATTTGAGTTTCTTGTTTGTCATAAGACCAGATTACTTAGAAAATTCATGTTCCAGAAATTAGTATGATTAATTCAGAGGGCCAAGTGGACCCGCTATTACGAAGAAAGTTTCGATTATTCCTAACGGGAGAGTGTAAATCTTGTTTGATAAGATTAACAACAGAATCAGCGTACGAAGAAACTATTTCCAATTTTTGAGACTACTAGAGTTCAAAAAATTCGTTGATTTAAAAGAAGCCTGAGCATGATCTAAGAATGTTGAGCAAATCTCCAGACTTTTTCTAAAGAAAGAACATTATTAGGAAAAGAGTCGATATGTTGAAGGATCGGTGGTTATTTTAAGTCGCATAGACGAAATTTAAAGTTATGATTGTAAATACCGTATGAACGCAATTATGATCGAATTGTTAAAGTATTACACGTGCAGGTACGACGCTAAAAACACAAGACTTAATAAATAGGAATCTATTAATTTGATCAATTTATTTCAGCGGACTTTCTAAAGTTATTTTATGACTCGAAGGTGATCAATTGATCGAACAAGCTCTGAAGGTGTATATAAGTAAAAAGTGGATGGCGACCAATGGTATCATTATTTTCTATAATACTACAGTATATGTTCTTCTTGACTCTTGAAAAAGTATGAACATCTTTCAGTATAAGTTCTATGAGGTGATAGGAAACAGAAAATTGTTTTATTCTTTTCCAAATCATTTTCCCCTCAAGTTTTATTTTCTGACTGAGCTCAGCAGTGTTATGGTGGAACGCCACCTAATCATGTGTGTATGCCATATGGTATGAAAGACTGGCCATCATAAGTACCAATGTGGTTGTCTCATTCATATTCAAATCATTATTCCTTCTTTCTTTTCAACTATAAGTTTGTTGAATTACGGATCCTTCTAATTGTTTGTTGCACTTTTGTTCTTTACAAATGTTTTTCCAAACAAAAATCAACTTATCATAAATCAGGCGGACAAAGTTCCAGCCACTGGATTTACATGTTCTGAGTGTGGAAAATCGGGGCGTATAGCAAGGATTGTAAATCATCTTTCTTTTTAAAATGATTAATTTTAAATTTTCTTTCTGAATAGAAATATTGAACTTATACTAAAATTCACAAAAAGAATTTTTAAAATATAATTATTTTAAACTATGCGGTCAAATCATCTTAAATTACATGAAAAAATATTAAATGATAAATATTAAAAAACAAAGGGAGTATTATCTTCAGCATAGATGAACTCTAAAAACATGGCCATGTCAGTACAGAGTACTCTGCAACAAACATGTCTGGGAATAACTCTCAAAACAATCAGAAAGTTGGTTTATGTGCATGGACATAGTTGGTCTGTACTCTGAAGAACTTATAACAATGTACTTCTAAATGATACACAACTTTCTGACCCTTAAAGTCATTAAGTTGCAAAACTCAAGAATTACTTACCTATCCCAGTTAACTTGCAGGTCTGTGTCATGGTAATGGAATACAAAGTTGAAAGACAATCATGTAATTCTAATATAATCAGGTCATATGAATTAATTTATGAATTAAGATTGCAGATACAAAGCACCACAAATGATTAGCTGAAGCTTGTACACTAATTTTAAGTGTTAAAGAATGGTGTTTATAATACCTTGCATCATCGATGACAACAACTATTTTACCCTCTGCTACATATTTAAAATTTTTCCCTTAATCGACCAATAAACTAATTGTAACTAAAAAAAGAGCAAATTGGTGAATAAGTTTCCAAGAGTGAGAGTTTATGATATGTCTGTAAAATATGTTATTCAGAATACGGATGTGATGGCAGGAATGATTATTGTGAATACCTAATGTGTTAAAGTATTGGTACATGTGGGAGAAACATGATTGTTTATTTTTCAAGGTTTTGTTGATAAGTTGAATACCCTGTTGAATTGTTAAATTAGATCATGACAATAAAACTAGCAAATTAGGAACGTGTAATTATTAAATAAGTGTGTACCAATTGTGAAATTGAGATTTCTGGAAATAAGTTTATGTTGATGTGATACCATTTAATATAGGAGAATTTGCATTATTCTAGGAAATGGACTGACTATTTAAGCATGATGCTCAGATAGACCCTCGTAATAAGAAGATAATTTTGAAGACGCCGGATAAGAAAGTGGTGATGTTTAGAGGCCGAAGGCAAGTAAAGAAGTTTTTAACAATGATTCAAACCAAAAGGTTACGGTGGCAAAAGATGTGAGCATTATGTTGATTATGTGATAAATAGAAGTCAGGAGCCAGCAAAACTTGAAGACTCCTAGAAATCAATGAGTTTTTAGACGTGTTTATAGACAAGTTACCAGGACTTCCTCAAAATAGAAAAATTGAGTATGTGATTGACATAGCACCGGGAACAAAACCAGTATCCAAGGCCCCGTACAAATTGGCGCCAGTGAAAGGAAGGAGTTAGCAAAGCAATTGCAAGAGTTGTTAGAAAAAGAAGCGATTAGACCTAGTGTGTCCCAATGGGGTGCACCGATATTATTTGTTAAGAAGAAAGATGAAAACATGAGATTATGTGTCGACTAGCGGAAGCTCAACAAGTTTGCTATCAAGAACAAGTATTTGTTACCTCGAATTAATGATTTGTTTGATCAGCTGAAAGAAGCAAAGTATTTTCTAAGATTGATTTAAGATTTGGGTATTATCAATTGAAGATTGAACCTGTGGACATATCGTAGATAGCTTTCAGAACTAAGTACGGTCATTATGAAATTCTAGCAATGTCTTTTGGATTGACCAATACACCAGCAACATTTAAACTTGATGGACAAAATCTTTAAGGAGTATATGGATAAGTTGTATTTGTGCTTATAGATGATATATTGATTTACTCGAAGTCAGCGGAAAACCATTAAAAGTATTTCATGATAGTTTTGGGGATTCTGAGAAAAAAAAAGTTGTATGCTAAGTTTTCAAAGTGTGAGTTTTGGTTGTAGGAAGTTTAATTCTTAGGATAAATAGTCATTGATGAAGGAACTAAAGTGGATCCAGCAGGGATTAAAGTTACTATGAATGGGGAAAGACCAAAAGTACCAACAAAAGTGAGAAGTTTTTAGTATTGGCAAGATATTATGGAAAATTTGTTCAAGATTTCTCGAAGATTGCGACACCTTTGGCGAAGCTTACTAGGAAAAGTGGGAAGTTTAGATGGAATTGAGAAGTGTGAAGGAAGTTTTCAGGAATTCAAGAAGAGATTGATCACATCACCTGTTTTATCATTTCGAGATGATCAAGGAGAGTTTGTAACCTATAGTGATGCTTCTAATAAGGGAATAGGTTGTGTGTTGATGCATCACAATAAAGTTATTACATATGCATCTAGACAACCGAAACCTCATGAGCAGAAGTATCCTACTAATGACTTGGAACTAGCAGTAATAGTATTCGCTTTGAAGATTTGAAAACATTATCTGTATGGAGAAAGGTGTGAGATTTATACGAACCAAAAGAGTTTGAAGTATATATTCACGAGCGAAAGCACATGTAGTGGCAACGCGATCAGCAAAAAGGAGAAAATAAATGTGTTGACTGCACCAGAAGAGTTATCTATGGAATTTCAAAAGTTAGAATTGGAAGTCAGAATTTATAATCCAAAAGAAGCAAGGATTTATAGTATTACCTTTCAGCCAGAGTTGGTAGAGAAGATAAAGAGATGTCAAGAGAAGATAATGGAGCAGGATGTTAACAGTTTAGTAAGAGGAAATTTATGCACTCAGAAGAATGATCGCGGTATTCTCATATTTTCTTCCAGAATTTAGATGCCACAAATAACATAATTAAAAAAATGAGATCCTACAGGAAACTTACAATTCCAAGTATTCAATCTATCCAGGAAGTGTCAAGATATACAGAAATTTAAAGAAGAATATTGGTGACCATATATAAAAAGGAAATTTCAGAATGGATGAGTAGATGTTAGGCATATCAAAGAATTAAAGTGGAGAATCAGAGACCTAGTGGATTATTGCAACCGTTAGAGATGCAGAATGAAAATAGGAGCATATTACCGTGGATTTTATAGTCGGATTACCAAGGACGAAAGAGAATCAAGACGCCATTTGGGTTATAGTGGACAGACTAATTAAGTCAGCTCATTTTGTACCTATTAATGAACGATTTTCATTGGACAAGTTGATTCACATGTAATTGAAGGAGATAGTAGTTCGCTATAGATTCAAGATTGTATTCAAGGTCTTAGAAAAGTTTTCAAGAATGTTTGAGGAGCTAAGTTGAATATGAGTACAACTTATCATCCATAGACTGACGGCCAAAGCCAAAGAATGATCCAGACAATTGAAGATATGCGATGTGTTTGTGCCATTGATTTTAAAAGAAATTGAGATGAAGTTGGAAAACGTGAGATACTGTAATAACCCCCAAAATTTTCAACTTTTTGTAACCCTTGTGAATAGTGTTTTTGCTGAATGAGAAAACTTTTCATGCCACACTATGTAGGGGTTCTGTTATGGATATTATGAGATTTTATTAGTACTCTATACGGTATATGAGTGTATGTAAAGATCGTCAGAATCCAATTCCGAACACTTTGGTTTTTCCCGGAAATCCACTAGATACGGAGAGAATTGAGTATAAGGTAACAGGATAAAAAAGGATTTAAATTAAAGGATTATAATAGAGGATCATAAAAAGGAATATAATGTATTGAGAAAGGTTAAGGGAACCTAAGTAATAAGATCCCGGGTATGATCCTTCAAACGATAAACGAGAATGAAAGTTAAGCGAACCGTATAACAGATCAGCGGTCATTAGGCAAACAATTAGGAAGTTAATCAAAGGGATTAGAGAGGATGATGTCACCCAACCAATGAGAAGAGGACAAGGAGGGAAGGATGACATCATGAGGATGACACAAGCATGACATGGGAAGGAAGGAGATGTGGTGGCTTTTTAACCACACAAAATCAAGGGCAACTAGGTAATTTACTAAAACAAACACAAAAATAAAACCAACCAAGCCAAGCAAATCATTTTTCATCAAAATCAAAAAGAAACCAAGGCATTGTTCTTCATGCTCTCGGCTTTTACTATTGCAAAAGGGCAAGAAATTCAAAACTCAAGATCCAAGCCTCCTAAATTGGTGAGTTAATTCCCTAATCATCTTTATGCTTAGTTAGGGCTATATCATGAGTTTAAGCCATCAATTCCTTCTCAATCTTCTTCATTTAATCAAAGAAGAAGACAATGAATAGTGTTTTCAAGTTTTTAACTTGAAATTTTTCTTGTTTTCCTTGAAGATCCAAGCATTCCTAAGACTTCTCAAAGCTTCTTAAGGCTTCCTAGCTCCTCCCACCACTTCAAGGAAGGTATATCATCTCCAAACCCTAGATTCCTATGTATTATAAGATGATTTTGATTAGTAGGGTGATATTGTAGCTTAATGTTTGTGATTTAGAGTTTGGGATTGAAATGGTATTGAAATGGAATGGTAAATCTTGTTGTTTTGGTTAAAAGAATGTAGTATAGTTAAATTCAAGCTTAGGCATAAGTATGAATGTTAAAATTGAATTGGTTGGGGTTGTTATGATGTGATAAGGATGGATGTTGGTTGTATGTTGGATTTGAGATTGAATTGGGTTGGTTTTGAATGGTTTTAAATTGGGAAATCGCGTAAACATAGCCGTCGTAACGTCTGATTTTCTTTACACTGTTTTTGTGCATAACATTAGGACCAGAGAACCCCCTTCTAGATTATGACCATTGCCATGTCTAGATAGCTCGTGTTACGAGCTTCGTTTTGATATGTAGTTCGTTCGATTCCGATGCACGGTTTAGGAGAAACGACCGTTTCAAGTAACGGCGTTTCGCGAACGAAACTTTTCTCCTCGCCTTACTTTGAAACATAGGTTAAAGACTAAAAAGGGTTAATTAATGTATGAAACATTTATGGTAAGTGTGTTAGGCAGTTGGTAAGACACTCGTGAAGGAATCGCCTTAAAACTCGTAAAGGTTAAATTATTAAAAATGGTGGAGCCGAGGGTACTCGAGTGACTTAAGAGAATCAGTAAGCGCAAAACGAGCGTTAGAGACTGAGTTGGCTAGAGTATAGATTTACAAGTGACTTTGGTTTAATTCTAACTTACTTGTTGCTTATAGGTTACCAGACTCGTCCCGAACCATTCGTAACCCCCAGTCGCTCAGGCAAGTTTTCTACCCGTTATAACTGTTGTTGTGATGTATATATGTATATGCATTATCTTGCGATAGATGCATGTTGGTTAATTAGCAAATGTTGCAATATATTGAAGCATGCTGCTATGGTATATATATATGCATGCCTGTTTTGTATTCATTCCATGTATATCTGTTGACTCAGTTGATAATACCTATGCTAGAGGATAGCGGTAATTTGCATATACCCTTAGTATAGGGACCCAAAGGTGAAAACATATTTCTAAACCGGGAGTCGATGTTCCCGAGTATATTATATATATATATATTTATATATATATATATGGATATAGTTTTTTTAAAACTATTGATCGAATAAGGTTTATTCGATACCTTTATTTTATTATTTGAATATTACTTGAATATTCATTCGAAGGCTTATGACTCAGTTCATTTTATTATTTGAATATTCATTCGAGGGCTTATGACTCAGTTCATTTTATTATTTGAATATTATTTGAATATTCATTCGAAGGCTTATGACTCAGTTTATATTATTATTGAATATTACTTGGATATTCATTTGAGGATGTATGACTCCTTTATTTTATGAATATTATTTATAGTATTCATTCGAGGTATTATGACTCCGCTTATTACTTAATAATATTCTTTATTGTATTAAAGAATAAGGTGTCGATAATCAAACTTATTTTTGATTATTCAAATAAAGATATTACTTTCGTATAAGTATATCTTTGATTATTTGCTATTCATTCAAGTATAAGTTTTCCAACTTCTACCTCAATTATTCTTTATGGGAATATTATTTAAATGATAATATTCAGATATTTCTTTCATATTGGGACTGATTTATTTTATAAATCAGCATTACTCCAAACATTCTTAAAAATGTTTTCGAGTCTTCAAAATGAATTTAAAAAGGGTAGAGCGGATCCCAAAACTTGTTTTCAAATTCAGGATCTTCCATTTTAAGGGGACTTGAATACTCGCTCAAAAATCTAAGGGATCCGGCTCTATGGTGTATTTTATATTCGTAACAAGGTTGCAGTTTTGGTAAATGAATTGATTACTTACCCAACGTTCGGGAAGTAAGTCCATCTATTGAGTCGGCATAAGCAATATGGGCTCAGTCGGCGTCCATGATAGTGTAAATGGCTCAGTGGGAGTCCATCAAATGCATAAGTGGCTGAGTGGCAGTCCAGCATAAGGTCCTATTGCGACCAGGGTGATGACCAGTGGGGAATTCGTCCATCTACTAGTAGAAAAGGTTACTTATTGGTATCTTTGCCTGATCAGCAAGATATCAGGTTTATGCCAAAATTCTTTCCTTTCCAAATTTATTGGATATTGCAATTCTGTTCATACTTTACATGACAGAGGTTTTCAGGAAATGTATATATATATATATAGGTTTATATATATGTCGGGACTTAATGAAGTATCTCGTAACTTCATTATTTATAATGATATTCAAAGATTGAATCTATTCAAATCTTGTCTTGTAGTCTCATCTATGTGATGAACTTTAGAAACTGATTATAACTTGAACGGTGGTAGCTCAAGTAGTATTTGGGAAAGATATAAGTATATTGGGGTATCTTGTAACTTCGTCTTTTAAACTTATATCTAATTAATAATTGTCTTATGAATGACAAAGATTTTCAGAAAAACGTTGAGACAAGGTTAGATATATGAGATCACCTTGCAACGATATTTTTTTTATACAGTTATACACTGAGACTTTGTGTATATTATGCATGGAAGAGGACTTCCAATATTTTGAAAAGTATATATGTATATATATATACTGAATATTTTGCGACTTCATCGCATTAAGATATCAACTTGGTTCATTTCTTTTGACCAAGACTTTCATGAGTACTATGAGAAGGCTCATATATTGTTAATAATTATACATATTATTTTGGTGGGCTTGCTGCTCACCCTTGCTTTCTTCTTTCATCACACAACATCAGATAGACAAGATGAACAGGACCAAGCTCCCAATTCGCGAGCGGATAGGAAACGTTCCGCAGTTTCCTATAGGCGTTGATGTCGCTGTAGCTGAGGTAGGAACTACCAATAGGCTAGGCTTTCAACTTTTGATGTATCAGATTATGTATATTTATGAATTGTAATAATGGAAAAGAAATGTAAATTTATTCAGAAACCTGTTTAAGGTGTATTGGCATATAATTATGGAATAAAACGACTTGTGATTATTTTTGGATATTCATCTCTGAGACTATAACTTGTGGTGTGTGTGTTTATTGTGGGGTCACAGTACAGAGTAGTTGAGTAATTATTAAGATTGGGTGTTATTAAGTGAAATGGAACTCGTGACAACCCGGATCCCCGACCCCGGATTTGGGGGTGTTACAGAAGTGGTATCAGAGCTAAGCGTTATAAACCTCAGAGATGATGTGACGTTAAGATAATAAGTTCACTAAGATAATAAGAACTCTTGCCAAGTTCATAGTCGGGCTACCTAACGTAGCACTGACAGTTAAAACCCTTATGGGAACCCTTATAAATATCGTGATAGAAGCGTAGTTCGTTATCGTAGATGGTAGCGGGACTCCGAACCCTGAGGTTGAGGAGCAACAACGCGATGATGTTTATTACTAATTGGAGATTGGATTGTGGATCCGATAGAGTGTCCTAATGCAGGACCGGATGATGTTGATATTGAGGATGTAGCGGTTGAGAATGTTGTCCTAGAAGGGATAGTTGCTGAGGAGGATCCCATGGAGGATCCTGACAAGAATGAATAAAGGACCACTGATGAATTGATGACCATGGTTAGGTCGACTACCAGAGGTAGGATTGGTCGGTCACTACCGGAGGTTCGTTCAAGTTTGTAAAGATAGTAGCCCCTTTAACGCGACTTACTCATAAGACTGAGAAGTTTGAATAGACAGAGAATTGCGAGAACAGCTTTTAAGAACTGAAGCAACGGTTGGTGACGGCCCCTATGTTGGCGTTGCCGGAGGGAAAAAGGAGATTTTGTGATTTGTAAGTGACGCTTCGCATAAGGAATTAGGGTGCTTCTTATATAGCACAACAAGATAATCGCGTCTGCGTCAAGACAATTAAGGGAATTTAAAATTCGATATCCCCACCCATGAGCTTGGGCTCGTGGCAATAGTTTTGCCCTAAAGATTTGAGGCACTACTTGTATGGAGAGAAGTGTGAGATTCACAAACCATAGGAGCTCTAGTACATTTTTTTTACGTAGAAAGAGCTCAACATACGCCCGAGGAGGCGGTTAGAGCTAATCAAGAATTATGATTGGGAGATTCTGTATCATTCGGGGAAAGCCAATGTGGTGGCTGATGCCTTAGTAAAAAGGAGAGACTCAAGATGATAATGTCTTTGGGAGAATTGATAAGAGATTTTGAGAAAATGGAAATAGTAGTGAAGGTAACCGGAGTCGGTACCGAAAAGCTATTTGAGATTGCAATAGAGACCGAATTATTGGAAAAGAGCATATTGTGCCAGAAAAAGGTGATGAATGAAGGCAGAGAGCCAACAAATAAATATGAGATTAATACCGAGAAAGATGATAAGGGAATAATGAGGTATTCCTATAGAATTTGGGTTCCGAAAGTTCAAGAGCTTAAGGATGAGAACTTAGATGAGAGCCATAGTTTGAGGAATAGGATTTAGGGCAAACCCAGAATGTGATAGTCAGGGAGGTTGCCATCAAGAAAGAAAGAACCCATAACATAATAGAGTGGAAAACAAGGTTTTTAATGTATAAGATAACCCCGATTATGGGAGAAGGTTGAAACATTTCATACTAAGGAAACAGAAAGTCGAGTAAGGAAAGGAGACCCGAGACGGTACTCCTATACGGCAATTTATGGACCTGTCTAGACAGAACTTAGACTATTATCCCCAACCACCACCTTGAGGAAACAATGCGATAGGAAATTCTTTCAGGACCTTTAAGTCTCTAAGCTCTCAGAGTTCCAAGGAACAGGTTGACCTAGTCGAGGCAAGAGCCTGGCTAAAGGAAATAGAGGAATGATTTGAGATTCTGAATGATTGACGAACCACAAAAGACTGTTTTGTCACTTACCCTCCTAAGAAAGAGACCACCCGCTGGTGAAAGACCAAGGAAGGCACGGAGCAAGAGATTATAATAAACTGATTTAAGTTCAGTCAATTGTTTTCGGGAAAGTAATTCCCAAAGATAAGGAGATAGTGTAAAAGCTTTAGAGCCAGAACAAAGGCAGACGAGTATGATGAATTATGAATCTAAGATGTAAAAGTTGTCAAGATTCGTTCTGAAGACACGAATCCAGAATGACGGGATGTTTGAAATCAATGCTTATGTTGTGTTGGTTCATGAAATAATGATAAGAGAAAGGAAAATAAAAAGAAATTGAAGTGGAAAGGAATATAACGGCAATAGAGTTTGAGGAACGATAAGGGAGTTGGGTATGAGGAAACCCTAAAGACTCGTAGCAATAGACATAGAAAAGTATGCATTCGTCAGGATGAGGGTGATTCACCATGAGGTAAAGTTGATGGTTGAAGGCATAAGAGATATATATAGTTTACCCCCTGTAAGTTGGGAGGATTTGAGGAAACCTTGAGATAGTTTGAAGGATAAATAATGAGACGCGGATAGACTGAGGAGACAAGGAAGTAAGAAATTAGGAAAATTGGATGAAGGAAGTGACCTTCAAGAATGTGAAGTGTAAGACCGGTGGCTTGATACCCAGAAAGGGAGACGCCGGGTATGAAAGATATCCCAACATTGAGGTGACTGTTGAGATAAACAACAAAAGTAACTAAGGAATTATTAAGAAGAAGTTCACGTTGAACACGACCAATATCTTCCAGAACATCCTTGTTATCGTTACCAAATTAGGCAAGACAAGCGGATAACCATTGTTATCTTATGGAGGCCATATTGATTGACCCCATTTTGAAAACAGATGTTATTGTGAAATTAGACATATACTATCGAGGTGGGAATGATTGAATAAGACACCCTTATCAGGGATATATGACTTGATTTATCCATGGAAGGATGCAGGTACCTTTTAAAGGTGGAATTAAGGATAGAACAGTGGTAACTTAAAATGAATCCTAGGGGAATGCATAAAGGTTGGCATTTCATCCTTAAAAAGGATAATATGAGTTTTGACAGTATGAATTGGAAAGGATTAATGTAATAACAACCTTTAAGGATCAATGGAGAAAATTTTTTCAGAAGTATATAGACTATGATCCTGGTATTAATAAATGGTATCTTGATATGCCCTGTGCCTAGGGTGTACCTGATGAAGGATTTAAGGATAACCTTAGAGGTTTTACAAGGAAAAAGGTAATATTCAAAATTCTCAAGAATAGAAATGTGGATAAAGGAAATATGACGTAATTATAATGATGCCAAGTGGGGCACGTGTTAAACCACGAGAAAGTATGAATCGAACCAGTAAAGGTCGAAATTGTTCAGGGCAATTAGGGCCTAGGATAAAAGATGTTCTAAGTATGATTGAGAGTCAGTCTTGACAGTGATTAGCCTCTAAAGACTGAGGCAATAACTTATGGAAAAATGGTGATATTTTTTTTACCCATCTGATTTTAAGGAAAATATCTTCACTCAAATAGTGATCGGAAATAGGGTAGAAAATTAGTGAAAGTGGTTAAGATGACATTGATTGTAAGGAAATATTACTATCAGGAAAGGCCAAAGAGGTGGCCGACACTTTAAATGTAAGAGGATAATTATAGGCGCTCGTGCGAGAGGGATACAGTGATGATGGTTAAAGCTGTGATGGTTGTATTTTGGGTTGGAAGATTGTCATTCCTTCTGATGACTGTGCAATACCCAACCGTAATAGTAGTTGGTAAAGGTTTAATTCGTGTAATCGCCATGAGCGGGCTATCTATCTCAGAAGATACTATCTTGAGATAAGCCAGGACCATATTTCAAAAAGGACTAAACAAACCTTTGAATTAAGTCTTCTATTGAAGGCATATGATTAAGAATGGTATTAACCTGCTATCGTTGCTTTGAGTGAAACTCTTCTGCAATTTTATCTGCTTCATGTCATGTATGTATGTCAGAATCAGGAGTGTACTCCATGAATCATGAATGGTGATTATGTTACCTCCTTAGAAGGATTTGATATGACATGTATGGACTCCATATGGTTAGATATTAAGACTTCATGGAAAATGAATGACTACAGTAGGTCAGTGGTGGACCATGGTAAGGCAGCAATGATTCTGCGAGTATTGAGCTGATTACAACCGTGAGAGTTGTATTGGAATGGGTGTTGAGATTGAGTACCACTAATCGGGTCGTGGTAGTGTATAAGTTATCATTGATAGACTAATTAAGTAGAGTATCTACCTATTGTATATTTATTCTTTCTTATCAATAGAGAGTCGTATTATTATACGAGGAAGGTTGCGGTGCAAGCATAGAACTCTAGTAACGATGATGTCTAGAATGAGATCCTAGGTTCGATTTTCGAAATTGAGGGAGTTTCAAAGGTGATTGTGTATAAGCTCGAGGAAGAGCATGGGTCCATAGAATGATGGACGAAATAGCAAATATTTAGGCATGTGAAATACGATGTTATAATACTTGATGTTGATATAAATACTCATATGTTTCGTTCTCCTATGACAAACCTCTATAGTTCAGAGGTAGGTTCCAAGCCAGATATTTTGTGGCAGTATATTTTTTTCATATATACAATTCTCTTCAATTCGTTCTTTTCTCTTCTTTTCATTTCATGTAAGCTGAGAAGAACAACCCTTCCAGAAAGGGGAGGTATTGCCGAATGACCATCTATCAGGTGTGATAGAAGCCTAGTAGGATACTATCTATTGTTTAATTGCTTGTCAAGTACTAAAGGCTGGCCACCTTCTGTACTAACTATGCGATATAACAAGTGTTCATGATCATAGTGATCTCTCAATAAATTCCTTTACTTCTATATGAAGGATTAAGATTTCGAAAATAGAAACAACTGAAAAAGGAGTAATAAAGTTTTGGTGGTATTCGGAAGGTAATAGCGATTACGAACTGGAAAAGAATGGGTATTGAGAAGGAAAAGCTCTAATGTTAAAAGCTATAATGAGAGTCTGTGCAATAGACTTGAAAGAAATTGGAATGATCACTTAACACGGATTGAGTTTTCTTACGACAATAGATCATATGTCATTATCGAGATGTCGCCTTATGAGATCCTTGAGGGAAGACAATGTCGATCTCCCTTATGATTAGGATGAAGTTGTAGAGCGCAAGATGCTCGGACCCGCAGTAGTCCAAAGGACCAAGGATATAATAGATCTAATCAGAGGACGGCTGGTAGTAGCCCAAGATGGACATAAGAAGTATGTTGATTTGACACGAAAGGACAAAGAATAGGAAGTAGGGGACCTAGTGTTGTTAAAGGTATCCCCTTGGAAACCCTTGGAAAGGATTGATGAGATTCGGAAAGAAAGGAAAGTTAAGTCCACAATTTGTCGGACCCTTGGATATATTAAGAAGTATTGGGAAGTTAGCATATGAGCTAGCCTTACCCCAGAACATGTAGCAAGTCATAACGTGTTTCACGTATCAATGCTAAGGAAGTATCATCGGGATGCCAGACACATAGTGGAGTACGAGCAGGTGGATATGCAGCCAGATCTAACTTACGTGGAGAAGCCAGTAAGGATTATAGATAAGAAGGAGCAGGTGCTTCGGAACAAAGTGATCAAGCTAGTCAGAGTACTATGGCAGAATCATAATGTGGAAGAATCAACTTGGGAACTAGAGAGCACAATGCTAGAAAAGTACCCCCATTTGTTTTCTGTTTGATTCCGGGACGGAATCCTTTCAAGGAGGGGAGACTGTAATAACCCCCAAAATTTTCAACTTTTTGTAACCCTTGTGAATAGTGTTTTTGCTGAATGAGAAAACTTTTCATGCCACACTATGTAGGGGTTCTGTTATGGATATTATGAGATTTTATTAGTACTCTATACGGTATTTGAGTGTATGTAAAGATCGTCAGAATTCAATTCCGAACACTTTGGTTTTTCCCGGAAATCCACTAGATACGGAGAGAATTGAGTATAAGGTAACAGGATAAAAAAGGATTTAAATTAAAGGATTATAATAGAGGATCATAAAAAGGAATATAATGTATTGAGAAAGGTTAAGGGAACCTAAGTAATAAGATCCCGGGTATGATCCTTCAAACGATAAACGAGAACGAAAGTTAAGCGAACCGTATAACAGATCAGCGGTCATTAGGCAAACAATTAGGAAGTTAATCAAAGGGATTAGAGAGGATGATGTCACCCAACCAATGAGAAGAGGACAAGGAGGGGAGGATGACATCATGAGGATGACACAAGCATGACATGGGAAGGAAGGAGATGTGGTGGCTTTTTAACCACACAAAATCAAGGGCAACTAGGTAATTTACTAAAACAAACACAAAAAACAAACCAACCAAGCCAAGCAAATCATTTTTCATCAAAATCAAAAAGAAACCAAGGCATTGTTCTTCATGCTCTCGGCTTTTACTATTGCAAAAGAGCAAGAAATTCAAAACTCAAGATCCAAGCCTCCTAAATTGGTGAGTTAATTCCCTAATCATCTTTATGCTTAGTTAGGGCTATATCATGAGTTTAAGCCATCAATTCCTTCTCAATCTTCTTCATTTAATCAAAGAAGAAGACAAAGAATAGTGTTTTCAAGTTTTTAACTTGAAATTTTTCTTGTTTTCCTTGAAGATCCAAGCATTCCTAAGACTTCTCAAAGCTTCTTAAGGCTTCCTAGCTCCTCCCACCACTTCAAGGAAGGTATATCATCTCCAAACCCTAGATTCCTATGTATTATAAGATGATTTTGATTAGTAGGGTGA
The DNA here is from genome assembly GCF_009905375.1 of Apium graveolens. Classification (NCBI taxonomy): domain Eukaryota; kingdom Viridiplantae; phylum Streptophyta; class Magnoliopsida; order Apiales; family Apiaceae; genus Apium; species Apium graveolens. The sequence goes on from NW_027417387.1 coordinate 17,832, forward strand.
TATTGTAGCTTAATGTTTGTGATTTAGAGTTTGGGATTGAAATGGTATTGAAATAGAATGGTAAAAGTGAATTGGTTGGGGTTGTTATGATGTGATAAGGATGGATGTTGGTTGTATGTTGGATTTGAGGTTGAATTGGGTTGGTTTTGAATGGTTTTAAATTGGGAAATCGCGTAAATATAGCCGTCGTAACGTCCGATTTTCTTTAGACTGTTTTTGTGCATAACATTAGGACCCGAGAACCCCTTGCTAGATTATGACCATTGCCATGTCTAGATAGCTCGTGTTACAAGCTTCGTTTTGATATGTAGTTCGTTCGATTCCGATGCACGGTTTATATATATATATATATATATATATATATATTTATATATATATATATGGATATAGTTTTTTTAAAACTATTGATCGAATAAGGTTTATTCGATACCTTTATTTTATTATTTGAATATTACTTGAATATTCATTCGAAGGCTTATGACTCAGTTCATTTTATTATTTGAATATTCATTCGAGGGCTTATGACTCAGTTCATTTTATTATTTGAATATTATTTGAATATTCATTCGAAGGCTTATGACTCAGTTTATATTATTATTGAATATTACTTGGATATTCATTTGAGGATGTATGACTCCTTTATTTTATAAATATTATTTATAGTATTCATTCGAGGTATTATGACTCCGCTTATTACTTAATAATATTCTTTATTGTATTAAAGAATAAGGTGTCGATAATCAAACTTATTTTTGATTATTCCAATAAAGATATTACTTTCGTATAAGTATATCTTTGATTATTTGCTATTCATTCAAGTATAAGTTTTCCAACTTCTACCTCAATTATTTTTTATGGGAATATTATTTAAATGATAATATTCAGATATTTCTTTCATATTGGGACTGATTTATTTTATAAATCAGCATTACTCCAAACATTCTTAAAAATGTTTTCGAGTCTTCAAAATGAATTTAAAAAGGGTAGAGCGGATCCCAAAACTTGTTTTCAAATTCAAGATCTTCCATTTTAAGGGGACTTGAATACTCGCTCAAAAATCTAAGGGATCCGGCTCTATGGTGTATTTTATATTCGCAACAAGGTTGCAGTTTTGGTAAATGAATTGATTACTTACCCAATGTTCGGGAAGTAAGTCCATCTATTGAGTCGGCATAAGCAACATGGGCTCAGTGGGCGTCCATGATAGTGTAAGTGGCTCAGTGGGAGTCCATCAAATGCATAAGTGGCTGAGTGGCAGTCTAGCATAAGGTCCTATTGCGACCAGGGTGATGACCAGTGGGGAATTCGTCCATCTACTAGTAGAAAAGGTTACTTATTGGTATCTTTGCCTGATCAGCAAGATATCAGGTTTATGCCAAAATTCTTTCCTTTCCAAATTTATTGGATATTGCAATTCTGTTCATACTTTACATGACAGAGGTTTTCAGGAAATGTATATATATATAGGTGTATATATATGTCGGGACTTAATGAAGTATCTCGTAACTTCATTATTTATAATGATATTCAAAGATTGAATCTATTCAAATCTTGTCTTGTAGTCTCATCTATGTGATGAACTTTTGAAACTGATTATAACTTGAACGGTGGTAGTTCAAGTAGTATTTGGGAAAGATATAAGTATATTGGGGTATCTTGTAACTTCGTCTTTTAAACTTATATCTAATTAATAATTGTCTTATGAATGACAAAGATTTTCAGAAAAACGTTGAGACAAGGTTAGATATATGAGATCACCTTGCAACGATATTTTTTTTATACAGTTATACACTGGGACTTTGTGTATATTATGCATGGAAGAGGACTTCCAATATTTTGAAAAGTATATATGTATATATATATATACTGAATATTTTGCGACTTCATCGCATTAAGATATCAACTTGGTTCATTTCTTTTGACCAAGACTTTCATGAGTACTATGAGAAGGCTCATATATTGTTAATCATTATACATATTATTTTGGTGGGCTTGCTGCTCACCCTTGCTTTCTTCTTTCATCACACAACATCAAATAGACAAGATGAACAGGACCAAGCTCCCAATTCGCGAGCGGATAGGAAACGTTCCGCAGTTTTCTATAGGCGTTGATGTCGCTGTAGCTGAGGTAGGAACTACCAATAGGCTAGGCTTTCAACTTTTGATGTATCAGATTATGTATATTTATGAATTGTAATAATGGCAAAGAAATGTAAATTTATTCAGAAACCTGTTTAAGGTGTATTGGCATATAATTGTGGAATAAAACGACTTGTGATTATTTTTGGATATTCATCTCTGAGACTATAACTTGTGATGTGTGTGTTTATTGTGGGGTCACAGTACAGAGTAGTTGAGTAATTATTAAGATTGGGTGTTATTAAGGGAAATGGAACTCGTGACAACCCGGATCCCCGACCCCGGATTTGGGGGTGTTACAGATACTTGGACTAGAGTTGGTATAACAGATGAAGGAAGTTGTCGAGATTATTTAGAAAAGGGTTAATTGCAGCACAGGATCGTCAAAGGAAATAGGCAGATCAAGCTAGAAAGAACATGGAGTTGAAGGAGGAGATTTAGTATTGTTAAAAGTGTCACCGTGAAGGGGATTATCCAGGATCAGAAAGAAAGGAAAGTTGAGTCCTACATATGTTGGACCTTTTAAAATTTTGAAACGTGTCGGTAAGGAAGCATACGAATTGGCGTTGGCCCCGCATATGAAACATATAACGACTCGTATATTTTTGTATTATTTAAGTGTGTAATTATTAAATAATTAAATAAATAAAATATGTGCATGGGTTCTGTCAGCTGGATATTATTATATTAATAGTTATAAGTGATTATTGGTGTTCGAGGATCATTTCTGTAATTAATTGTCGAACTATGTTGCTTTGTTTATATATTTAAAGGTGATTTTATTTAAGATTTATTTTCATAAATATGTGTAGGATCCCTAAAATTATTTTTATGGTTTTATAATTAAAATATTTATTTTTGGGATTTCATAAAATTTAGAAATCAATATTTTATTGATTATTTATCCCTGAATGATTTTCTGATTGTATTTATTAGTAAAATCAATATTAAATTCAGAAATGCTTCAAAAATTACAAAAATCATATTTTATTAATTTTATAATATTCTGAGAATTTTAAAATTATTTTGGAAATTTTTAGGATTAAATTTACTCGCACGTTTGTTCGTTAAATCATTAAATGCTGGTATAAGTTGCGTTTCAAAAGTGGTTTAAAAATTACGAGAATTTTATTTAATTGGTTTTTAAATATTTAATAAATTTTAAAATTATTTTCAAAATTTTTCGATTTATTGTCATCCGTAGATTGGTATCGTTAAATGCATAATCGCTGGATAAATTTTCGCTGTAAAACGGAAAAGGGATACTTGTCACCTTTGTACCATATGTGTGCCCAGCGTCTGGACAGTGGCGGATATGTTTATTTTTCTTTTCTTCTTGGCAGTTGTATCAATTTCCTGCTCATATATGTTCTCATCTGTTTAATTCCCTCGGGTTTTAATCCTTATTGTTTCTCGTTTTCTCCCTGCGGTCTCTCTTTTCTTCCTCTCTGTCTTCGCTTGTCTTCCTTCCATCTCCGGTAAGTCCGGCCGCCGCCTCGGTTTTTTCGGCCATGGTTCCTGGTTTCATTCCATTCTGTTATTTAACGTTGTATATACGCTCTTTTGGGTAATATATATATATATATGTGTGTGTGTGTGTGTGTGTTCAGTAGTGGGTTGTTGCCTGATCTGTGATGGGTTCAGCCACCGCCGGTTTATTTTCCGGCTTTGTGGTCGGCTGCAAGTCCTGTGTGTGGCGCGTGTGTTGCTTCTAGTTGTGATGTTTTGGTTGAATTGTCTTGCAGAGAAATTCTATTTGATTTCCTGTTAAATTAATTAGCTGATTGACGTTGTGAAATAAATTTAATTACGATCAGAAATTATTATCAATTATCGATGGAATTCGTGTTGGGAAACCCGAATTTAATCGGGTACCCACGAATTTTACCGCCGTCAGCGATGAATTTCGATGAGCTGACGGTGGACTGTGATGATTATTCTGAGTCCTAAAATTTTAAAATATTAATTAAGTTCGTAAAATTATTTTCAAAACGAGAAATATTTATCCGGTATTTAAATATTGTATTGAGATTTGGATTGCGTACTTATTTATGATTGGGTTATAAATTTGAGATGATTGGGATTATTGTGTAATCAATTATCATTGTGATTGTTGCGTTGTTGTTGGGATTGAGACGTAGATTTATGTTTCGACGGGTTGGCTGATAAATAGAGGAGACGCTACCTGATTTTCGGAAAATTAAATTCGAAAATACGAGAACGTATCTTGTATATTATAAATAAGTATTTTGCGAAACTTACTCGCGTATCGTGACAATTGTTTTGTAATATATCTAACAACCCTGTTTTCTCGAAGCGGCGGGTATATGTATTTTCCGAAAATGAATACAATACCGAGTCTTGAATACGTGAACCCTAGTTGTTGCGTGTGTTATAATAATATATAAGTACGAGTCGGGATTTGATATCGAATGGGGAGATTTGTTAGTGAGGATATGTCAAGCATAACTGGTTGTCTAATATAGAGTAGTTCGACTTTGTAGGCTCTAATCGGAAGGCCTGAAAGTTGACGTTGGACTTAAGTTAACCTAGTGATCAGTCGAAAAGCGCACCAAGGTTCCATGCGAAGGACCTGAGCGTTGAAGTCGGATCCAAGATAGTATGCTAATTAGGTGATAAGCCCGAACGTCCGAGTCGATCCAAAATCAGTAAGTGATAGTTGTAAAGCTCAAGGCAAGTACCCCTGACCATTTTTTATGGTTCATTATATATGAATGAACTGTTGTTTTTTTTACGAACAGGAACAGAAATGTTTTAAGTGACGTATCCCCTGTATTTGAAAGTGTTGTTTAAAATATGTCTTTGGGGAGAAGTAACTTCTGAAAGTACCTATCTCTAAAATGTGATTGAAATGAAAAAGTGGTTTTGAATAGTGTGTTGTGACATAATTGGTTTTAATAAGGGATAGGTAAAAGGGATTTTGAAAACTGGATAAAACGAATCAGATATTGGATAACGTTACGTAAGTCGCTAATTCGGTTGCACACCCTATCTTCACTGATTAGTCCAACATAGTTAATCAGAGACCTAGTTAGTCTCTACGGATCCGGTTAATTTGTGTGAAAGCCCGATCAGCTTTCCTAGACAGTTTGTGTGATAGCCTGGCCAACTATCCTAGATAACTTGTGTGTGGAGGCCTGATCAGCCGTCCCTTGATAACATCCAATATATATCTTATTACGGTTTGTGGTTCCAGTAACGGAACAAATGGTTTTGTGGTTCCAATAATGAAATAAATCATTTTTTGGTTCCAGTAACGGAACAAATGGTTTTATGGTTCCACTAACGGAACAAATGGTTTTGTGGTTCTAGTAACGGAACAAATGGTTTTGTGGTCCCCGTTACAGGACAGATGATTTTATGGTTTCTGTAATGGAACAGTGGTATTGGAAATGAAAATAGCATGATAAAATTGAACTCTGGTATTTATGCACAGCACATGACTGTTGATTTTGATTTACAGAGCTTGCTAGTTTTGATATCCAGTTTATACATGTTTTACTTATTTTCTAACGAGTTATGAATTTTGTTCCTATAACTTCTTTGCTTTAAATCGTTTTACTTGTTATTCGTATAGTGGTACTGCTGAGCAGTTGATTTCTCACCCTTGTAGAATGTTTTATATATATGTATTACAGATGCTTAGAAGATTTTTTCGTCGTAGTCAGGGCAGAGTTCCAGTTTCATCCGTAACAGGCTCCTCTGAGGTAGTTGTGTTGGACCAAAGATGGTTTATTGAGTTGATGTATTAAGTTAGTTGCGTCAGGTTGGTTTGTTAAGTTGGTTTTGTAATAGATGTAACCTATGTCATACTTAAACCTGGAAAAGGTCTTGGTAAGGGGTCGTTGTGATATCCAGTATTTTCAAAATTATTATTATTATTATTTGAATATGTTTATGTGCTTTAATGATTTAGAAGGAATAAAATGGAGGAAATTTTATTCCTGTTTTGTGGGTTTGTGTCTTTAATTGGATTAATGTGCTAATTGATCGCTGGTATTAATATTTGTTAGTAGTGTCAAAGTATTTAACTACTTTTACTATCTCAAAATTTTATCTGAAAGCCGATTATTTTATCAATATCGGTAAAACTGAGTGTATTTTCCCGTCTTGAGAATCGAGTGGATATTTTACTCACCTCAATATTTGATCTGTGTCAGAAATATTATTTGGTATTTTACCCGTGTTCACCCGGGTAAAAGGGTGAAGTTTAAAAACAGTTAAAATAATATTTTATAGCTATTTTGTTACGTGTTAAATAAATTATTACATGTTTAATATTATTTAAAAGTGTGTCTGGCTATAAATTAGCATGTGATAGAGTTGTGAGTAGTCCCGTAAGGACCAGAGTATTTTTCGGATACTCATTACGTGTTTAAAATGCATTTATATGAATCGATCTGCAATCGGGACGCGTATTTATTTGCGTCATTATCGAGGTACTCGTTTTATCTCGTTTTGTGCGCAATTGCATTCGTTATATGTGTTTTCAGGGTTTACCATTGGTTTACGTAGTATATTGGTTTCCCAAAAGTTATCGGACCGGGACCCGACCGGGACGTAAAAGCCCACAAAATTCGTACATTTATTTTTATAAAATCCAGGACTCTCCTAACAGCCCGTATTTTTGTATTTTAATGTGTACCTAATTTTCAGGGAAATTTAGATAATAAAAGTTGTAATTATATATAAATTATATTTTTAAAACATTTTTCCCATAAACTATGTTCAGGGCGTGTGATTTTAAGATATGCGAATCAAAAAGTATCGATTTGTGAATTATCGAGAAAGTTTTACTGAGTATTAATACCCTCCATGTTTATTAGTTCATTTTATAAAAAAAATAAAAACCTATCAGATATATTCAAACAATTTTCTTCTTATCATGTAAACTCTGAAGCTTCGTTTCAAAGAATAAAACATAGCAAGCAATCCAGCCAACTAATTCCACTGGTTTTAATCTCAAAATAAAGCTCTGATCAAGGCGATTAATTCGATACCAGAATCGCGTATTAAGGTCGAATTTTCTGTTCGAACTTTGTTTGTCGGAATCGACAAATTTGCGAATTCAAGTTTTCTGTAATTATTTAATTATTTTGATGATAGCATGAGTTTATCCATGTTATATACAGTCGATCCATGTGAAAAATCGTATCAAATGGTAGTCGGGATTGTTAAGTCGAGTTTTTGGATTTTGAATTAGTTACTTTTCATTTTCTGGACTTGATTATCGATTGTTTATAGATTTTGTTGATTGTATTAGATAGTAGGGATCATAAGGATCGTTTTAACATAAGATTTGTATTTGAATTCGGCCATGTTCTTCAAATCGACATGGTGCTTTTGGTGTTGATTGTTAGATGTTAATGACATGTTGGCTGAATTTTAAATTTCTGTAGCATCAATTTCGTATATAGATGATTAATTTTAGTTAAGAATTGAGTGATTTAGTAATTCGCCGGAGTTGGTGTTCTTGCTCGCCGGGGTTGCTGAGTTTTTGTCGGAGAAGACGACGTGGATGGGGATTGGGTCTGCTAGGGGGCGGAGTTGTGGCTGGGGATGAAGGGAGTCCAGAACGGGATTAAACGGGGTTATTTTTGGCTTGGCCGGAATCTCCGGGGTGGCAGGACAACCTCGCCGGTTTCTGGGTTTTCCAGAAGTCCGACGGGTCGTTCTTGGCAACTTGGATTTCCTGGTGACCCATCCCCTGACCCGTTTAGTTTAATTAAAAACCCAGCTTTAATCTTTTTTCCCCATTTCAGTGAAACACAAATCTGTTTCTACAGATTTTTTTTAAAATTTAAATCGAAATTATACTTTAATTCTAAAATCATATTTATGTAAATTCTAAAAATCATTTTAAATTCCAAAGTTAATTTGGTTAATTATTTAATAATTAACTGAATTATGTTAATTTCCCAAAAAAATTATTTTATTTTATTATTTTCAAAAATCCTGAATTGTTTTAATTATTTATCATTTATTTTGGTTAATTATTTATGGATTTAATTGATTGATTAATTCATTTAATCAATTAATTTTATTTATAAATAGATAATTAAAATATAATTATTTTTAATTAAAGCAAATAATTCCTTAAAACAAAAATTATTTTGAGCTTTTGAAATTATATTTAGGTATTTAAAATCAATTAATATTATTATTGATTGATTTATTCCTATTTATTCTTATTTTATTTGTAATAAATAGACCGTTCGTGCGTTTAATACGAAACGAACACCTCTAGACTCAGAAAAATATTCATTCCGCTTTCAATATAAATACTTTCGAGACCCAAATTTTTGGTTTCGAAAGGTCGCTTGTTTTACGAATCATTCTGAGTCGATTATTGATCGATAAATCATATTTTTGACCCGATTTCAGTTTTAAGCGTACCCAGTTGAATCTTTTGATGAACCGAGGCATGTGTGATATGAATTATGTGATATATGAATTATGTGCTTATGTGCTATGTGAATTACGTGTGTACGTGGGTCAAGATTCTTGTATTTGACGGTCTTCTCTATGTGTGGGGTATCGTTGGGTAGATGATAGGATTTAGACGCGCAGTTCTTCGAGTAATTATCATTTACGCGATTAAAGTATTATCTTTTAATTATATATGTGGATCATTTGAGTTGATCAGGAACAGACATTGGGAAGAATGAAATATAATGGTATTAGATATTTGGCTTCTAGCATGTTAGGTCACACACACTGTAGAAGGGGGTTGAATACAGTGTTTAGCACAATCAAATCGAATATAAGAACTCAAGTAACTAGAAAACAGATTTTATTCAACACAATAAACTCTGTTACAATATGGAACTGTCCTCTCTCAGTGATGAACAAATTATCACGAGAGCTGCTAGAGTTACAAAGAATAATAACTTCGATAATCGTAACACTTATAGTGTAAACTCTATGCCTGTGTTTATATACTACACAGTTACAAGATAATCTTCTAATTGATATGGAATATAATTCTGCTTCCTAAAATATATCAACTAGTTATCTTTTCTTCCAAGTATTCTATTCTTCATAGAATTCCTTCTTCATGCACAATTCTTTCTGTCTTAGTCTCGATCTTCTTTCGTTTCAATCAGCCGCCTGCCTTATCTGAAAGTCATCTTAAGTCCTGATATTATCTCCTGATAAATATCTTCTGATCCTTAAGTTCTGATAACTTAAGTTATGATATCTTAAGTTTTGTCTTCAGTATAAGTGCTGATTTCCAGTTAAGTACTGATTTGTCCTGTTAGGTAAGATCTAAAAACTAAACAAAAATCATATTACACATGACATTATCAAATATATCTAACAATCTCCCCCAACTTGTAAATTAGCATAATATACAAGTTCAACAGATATTTGATGATGTCAAAAACATTAAGTAAAAATGCATGAGAATTTGACTAGATAAGTACAACTTACAGTCCTTTCAACTTTACCATCTTTAACTTTTGATAACAGCTTCAGTCTGTATAAACTTCAGAATTTAAGCAGTTGTAGATCTTTGACTTGGCTTCAATTTCTTCTGATCTCTTTGATATCAGGAGTTGTTCTGAGATAGTTCTTCAACAAACATCTCTCAGCATATTCAAGTTCATTGACCATCCTCCTTTTAGCATTTATCAATTCAACCGTATCTTCTCTAGTTTGAAAAATAGCTGCTCTGAGATCATTTATCTTAGCTTTTCTTATCTCCTGATCTAGTCTAATCAGATATGCCTTGTCAGACTCTAGATTGAATTCCACAGCCTTATAACCCAGAAAAGTAGTTATAATCCTAGCAGAGTTAGGCTTCATATCGACAATATCACCCTTGTGATCTCTGTACTTGGGACAGTATGTTCTGTCAGACTTTACAGAATAAAGCTTCTTCTGTCTTTGAATTTGAGACTTTAAATATCCTGCAGCACTATCTGTTAATCTGTCTTTCACTTGAAGTAGGAATAGAACATGTTCCAGTTCCTCAAAATACTTCAGTGGTATAGCATTTTTCTTAATCTGGTATACCCTTCCATCTGTCATAAAATATAACAAGAAATGTTCTTTCAAGACGGTATGGTAAACCATTTGTACAGGTTCAAGTCGATTCAATCTTTCAGGAGTTGCTCCAACACCTGGTTCACTTAAGGAAGTTGGATCATTGGTAGTGTTATGTACTCTTCTTTCATCAGAACTACCCAACCCAGATTTATCTCTTGCTTCCTTTCCTGTAACAACTCTTGCTTCAAAACCACTTGTTGCAGTCTTCAAAGGTTGAGTCTGTTTAGCTTTGGTGAATCCTGGTAGGAGTATCTTTGAAGGTTTAACTTGAGCAATGTCAGAGGTTTCCTTTTCCTTATCTTCTGATATCAAGACAAGTTGAGCTAAGTCAGAGGTTGCTTGCTTCTCTGTCATATCAGAACTTACTATATCTTGACTCTGAACAACATGAGCCATGTCAGAGGTTGTTTGAAAAATCTTCTTATGCATCAGAGTAAGATTAGCATCTTCTTCATCATCAGTTATTTCTTTATCCATGACTGGCATATAAACCTTTACAGGTTCATCAACTTTTTCTTTGCCCTTGGACCTTGGATCAATTTCCATTTGTGATTTGGCCTTGGTTGCCTCAGAACTTGTTCTTTCCTTTATCACAATACCCTTAGGCTTTGGAAATTTCTTTTCAACAACAGAAGTTTTAGATTTTATCTTGACACCTTCTACTTTGAGTCTAACTTCTTCTTCCTTTAGACTCTCAAAGTCCATTCCTGGATTTTCTTTAAGAAATAACTCCCTTGAAATTTCTTCATCAAGTTCCAGATGTTCACCAGAACTTATCCTTTTACCAGTATTAGAACTTATTCTTCTCCCAGTATCAGAACTTGTTCCTTGACTTGTAATTCTAGCTTTACTTGATGAAAATCCTTTGCCTTGACCTTGACCTCTACCCTTATCAGAGTTTCCCTGGTCATCATTTCCATCATCCTTTCCTTTCAGTGTCTGAATAGATTTTCATTTGGACTTAATCACTTTCTCCCCCTTTTTGGCATCAGCAGGTAAAAGAAGAGAGACAAGCAATTCCACTGAGGATTGGATCTCATTGAGTTGACTTTGGTGAGAAGCTTGATTCTTCAGAATTTCTTTAATTTGAGTTTGTTGCTTCTCTTGAGTTTTCTCAATGTAGGCAATTCTGTCAAAGGCTGGCTTGAAAAATCTGTTCTTTTCAAGTTTCACATTCATATCTTGCTAGATCAAGTTTTCTTGAATTTTATTCACCTTGTCATGCGTTATTGAGTGTTGACCTTGAAGGTGCCTTGTACTCAATGCAGTAACTCTCAGCTGTGCCTTGAAATCATCACAGCGTTTCATCAGCTTTTGCAAGATGCTCAGCAAGAATCTTTTCAGAAGGAACAAAACTAACTGAGTTCCATTCTTTAGTCCACTCCTTTCCTCTAGGAGTTTCACTTCAAGGTACTGGTGTTTCCCCTGTAACAAACTTTTTATCTAAATCAGCTTTATGAACAGTTTGTTGAGGTGCATGTCCTGATGGACCAGCTGCATCAGCATCTAAATTGGCAGCAGCTTCACCAGTAATTTCTTCATTGGCAGCATCAGAACTTGCAGATCCTGGAGTATCAGCATCCTCTGATAAAATAGCAGTATGTGAGGCTATAGAGGCTTCAACATTTTCCTCTAAATTCTGATCTACAGCCATGTTCTGATCAACATCCAAAATTGATGTTGTTGGTGGAGTGATTTGAATTGGTGGAGCTTCCAAGTACAAAACCTCGGGCACAATCAGGTTATGAATATCAATTTCAGAACTTGTACCTGGTTCTTCAGTATGTACTGGATCAACTATAGGTGACATAGGAGCTGTAGGTATTTTAGCTTGAGCAGTTTCATGTTGTGCAGAAGGAAGTAATTTAATAACAATTGGTTCTGTTGAGATCAGAGATTCCTGATCCCCTTCCTTAGCTGCTTCCACTACATCTGAATCTGACTCAACTATCCCTATGAGCTCTCTGTTTCTTTAATTTCCTCAAAGGTGGAGACACTGTAGAAGCTTTATCATCAGAATTTAACTTTCTAAGCCTTTTGAGGGGCCTAGAACTCCCGGTTACAGTATCTTTCTGAGAAGTAACCTTCTCGGCTTCTACAACAACATGTTATGATATTGGAACCTGTTCCTTAGTTGTTTTCTCAAATCAACATAATTTAATCAAAACATTCATCACAAAATAAAATTAAAAGTCGATGAAGTAAAGATTAATAAATTGCAATTAAACATGCACTGTCACATAATTTGAGAAACAAAGAACAAATCTTGCAATTAAAGAAAATTTCATTGATATATCAGATGATTACATTCGATGAAATTTATCAATTACATGCAAAAATTACAAGATAGTCCTATTCTATGATTCCTAACATCAACAGCCTTAGTCCTAAGCTAAGAAGCCTGACAAAGCTGACGGTGAAGAGAAACGGATGGATAACAATTAACTCTCCTTCCTACTTTCAACAAAGACAACAGCAAGACGAATGATTTGCTCATGCTGTGTAAGAATACAAAGATGAGCTTCTCTTTGGAAAGACAACATATCATTTTTAATGTTATCTGGAAGTTGAATCCAGATGACAAATGGAATGTTGTTGATAGGATATGGAGTTGGAATTCCATTTCGAAAAATGTGCACAGTTTCGGTGCCATAGTTGTAAAACCAACTAAAATGTGCCATTGTTTGAGAGAAATGAACAGATGTGGTTGTACTGAAGAATGATCAGTCATTTAAATAGGCAATGGAATATTAAGGGACACGAGGACTGGTTAAACATTACAAGTAAAAATAATGACCTCTCGACTCCCTAGACTGATGTGTAATAATAACAGTCATTAAAAAGATCTAAATCCAGAGTTAATGGGCACAGGATATAATAATAATTACTGTACGCATGCATGTTTTTCAAGACATACACGCTAACCACTACCATAATGATTATGACTGTTTTTTCACACATTAACCAATATTCTGTAAAAATATTATCGTTTAGGTAATGACCAAAAATAAACCAAGTAAATAAATACTGTCACGTCAGCATCAGAACTTGATTATTATCAGGATTTAAAAGTCATCAGAATATGGATCCTTAACTCGAAAAGTGAATGTATATTCCTGTAATTCTTCACACAAATACTGATATGGTTTCATCAGAACTTCCATCAGAACTTGTCCTCGGAATTTATGCAATCTGACACATAGACTGTTCATCTAAAATAATATTGATCACCACAGTAATTTTCATCATTCATATGAAGTGTAAGTGTGTGCATTAAGCTAAATATCAGACAAAGAGTAAAGTCTGATTCACTCTAGTACATCTTAGAAATAAGGCATAACTAAGAACTTTGCTCAAAATCTGTCATTATTCTGAAGCCTACTATTGAATGAGTTCATGCATGAGTCCACCTCAACTATTTTGTGCTCATTTTATGCATCTTTTGAAATTCTATTTTACAGTGGCTTCTGAGTGTAAGTGAGTCACGACTGCTTATCAGAATTTATGTTGTTATCAGAGTATTTCTCCAGTAATCATAGAGTGTGAAAAGTCACCAAGAAAATTTTATTTTGCTTTTCTAATGCATATTACTTAATACCAGCAATGCACTTGGGTCTTCCCTTCCATATTTTTACTCTAAATCTCAAAAGAGTACCTGATTTCATTTCTTTTCTTTCTTTTTTCTTTTGATAAGTGAGGCTTATCAGCACTTAGTACATCCACCAGATTTACTAACATCAGAACTTATCAGATAAGAAGCACTATTCTAGTTTTTGACTTAGTAATAAGATACACAAAGTAAACTGAACTAAGCTCAATATCAGAATTTGCTTATGTTAAAAGATTTCCACATAAACAATTACTTCAAACATGGGATCTTTAGTATATTAAAGATTACTAGGTCAGCATCTAGCACAGTTATCCTCATTGGATTGAATAGTCACATAAACATTCATATCACTATCAGAGTTTAGAAATTCACATCAGAGAACAATCATCACTTAAGTAATTTTCAATTTAAGCACAGAATACACAAAGATAGTAATATCTGTAAATACTGATCATAAAGTCTGATGTATCAGAACATAAACTAAGCAGATTTAGAGAAAGAACTTGAAACCATTCCAAGTTCATTTACCAATCTTGTAAAAGTAGCTTCACACAGTGGTTTTGTGAAGATATCTGCTAGTTGTTGATCTGTGGGAACAAAATGCAATTCCACTGTACCTTCATCCACATGTTCCCTTATGAAGTGGTACCTAATGCTGATATGCTTTGTCATTGAGTGTTGAACTGGATTACCTGTCATAGCAATAGCACTTTGATTATCATAGTAAATAGGGATTTTAGAAACTTTAACCCATAATCCAGTAACTGATTCTTCATCCAAAGAATCTATGCACAACAGCTTCCCGCAACAATGTATTATGCTTCTGCAGTTGATGTGGAAATTGACTTCTGTTTCTTGCTAAACCAAGAAACCAATCTGCCTCCAAGAAATTGGCAGCTTCCACTTGTGTTTTTCCTGTCAATTTTGCATCCTGCAAAATCTGCATCTGAGTAACCTATTAGCTTAAAGTCTGATTCTCTAGGATACCACAATCCCAGATCAGCTGTACCCTTAAGGTACTTGAAAAAAAAATTCACAGCTGTTAAGTGAGGTTCTCTTGGATCTGCTTGAAATCTTGCACAAAGACAGGTAGCATACATGATATCAGGTCTACTTGTAGTTAGATAGAGTAGAGAGCCAATCATACCTCTGTAATTAGTAATATCTACTGATTTACCAGTATCCTTATCCAACTTAGTTGCAGTGGCCATAGGAGTGGATGCACTTGAACAATCATGCATTCCAAATTTCTTCAACAAATTTCTGGTGTACTTAGATTGACAAATAAAAGATCCTTCTTCATTCTGCTTGACTTGAAGGCCCAGAAAATAGTTAAGTTCTCCCATCATACTCATTTGATATCATGACTGCATCAGCTTGGCAAACTTCTTACAAAGTCTGTCATTTGTAGAACCAAAAATGATATCATCAACATATATTTGCACCAAAAGTAAGTCCTTTCCATGGTTGAGGCATAACAATATTTTGTCAATAGTCCCTCTGTTAAATCCACTTTCCAGAAGAAACTGAGCTAATGTCTCATACCATACTCTTGGAGCTTTCTTAAGGCCATAAAGTGCTTTATCAAGCCTGTAGACATGATTGGGAAATTTGGGATCTACAAAGCCTGGAGGTTGTTCAACATATACCTCTTCTTCCAATTCTCCAGTAAGAAAAGTACTTTTCACATCCATTTGAAAGACTTTAAACTTCTTGTGAGCAGCATAAGCTAAAAATATCCTTATGGCTTCCAATCTAGCAACTGGTGCAAATGTTTCATCATAATCAATTCCCTCTTGTTGAGAGTATCCTTTTGTAACCAGCCTTGCTTTGTTCCTTGTAATTATGCCGTCACTATCAGTTTTGTTTCTGAATACCCATTTTGTACCAACAACTGATCTGTTCCTTGGTCTTGGCACTAGGGTCCAAACTTTATTTCTTTCAAATTCATTTAACTCTTCTTGAATTGCTTGCACCCAATCAGCATCTTGAAGAGCTTCTTCCACTTTCTTTGGTTTAGTCTGAGAAAGAAAAGAATGATAAAGACATTCATTTAATGTAGCTGTTCTAGTTCTGACACCTGTATCAGGATTTTCAATAATTAAGTCAGGTGTATGTGCTTTAGTCCACTTCCTTGCAGATGGAAGGTTTTCTCTAGAACTGGATGCTCCCCCATGACCCATGCTGTCTCCATCAACATTTTCTGATGCTCCCCCTGAAATTATGCTCTCTGAGTTGGATCCTTCATTATTTGAGGTTCCAGAAATATCAGAACATGAGTTTCCAGAATTATCAGAACTTGGCCCATAAGAACTTGAAGAGCCTGTTGTAGGTTCTGATGCTTCTTGAGATGTGGTTGGATCTTTAGTATGCTCCCCCTACACAGGTGCATTTTCCTTAGGCATAGTCACCACAGTTTCAATAACATCAGAGTTTAATCCATCAAGTTTGCAGTATCAGGATTTACAGAATCAGAATTTAAAACTTCATTTTCAAATCTCAGCTGATCATAATCATTGAAATCTTCAAGTCCAGTAATCTTCTTATCATCAAAAGAGATATTGATAGATTCCATGACAAATCTTGTTCTTAAATTGTAGACTCTGAAGGCTTTTGTAGAAAGTGGATATCCAACAAAAATTCCTTCATCAACTTTTAGATCAAATTTGGATAGATGTTCGGGATGAGTCTTAAGAACAAAACACTTGCATCCAAATACATGAAAATACTTCAGATTTGGCTTCTTTTTATTCACCATCTCATATGGTGTTTTTCCATGCTTGTTGATAAGTGTTGAATTCTGAGTAAAACAAGCAGTATGCACAGCTTCAGCCCAAAAGTAGGTTGGCAATTTTGCTTCATCAAGCATAGTTCTTGCAGCTTCAATAAGAGTTCTATTCTTTCTTTCAACAACTCCATTTTGCTGTGGAGTTCCAGGAGCAGAAAATTCCTGCTTTATTCCATGGTCTTTGCAGAACTCTTCCATGATCAAATTCTTGAACTCAGTGCCATTATCACTTCTTATAATCTTCACAGAATCTTTGACCAATTTATCAAGTTGATTGACATGATCAATCAAGATAGATGCAGTTTCACTTTTTGTGTGCAAGAAATACACCCATGTGTATCTGGTGAACTCGTCCACTATGACCATAGCATATTTCTTCTTTGCAATAGACATGACATTAACTGGACCAAATAGATCAACATGTAGTAGGTGATAAGGATCAAGAATTGATGATTCAGTCTTGCTCTTGAATGGAGATTTTCTTTGTTTTGCCTTCTGACATGAATCACAAAGGCCATCAGGAGCAAATAGTGACTTTGGCAATCCTCTCACAAGATCTTTCTTGACTAGTTCATTTATATTGTTAAAATTTAAATGAGAGAATTTCTTGTGCCAATCCCAGCTTTCTTCAATTGATACTCTACTCAACAAAGAGATTACAAAACCATCAGTACTTGTTAAAAGCTTGGCTTCATAAATGTTACCATGCATGTATCCTTTAAGAATAACTTTGCCTGTAGATTTGCTTACAACTTCACAGTGTTCTTCAAAGAAATCCACATGATAACCTCTGTCACAGATTTGACTCACTCTCAGCAGATTGTGTTTAAGTCCTGAGACCAGAGCTACTTTTTCAATGATGACATTCCTAAGATTGATATTGCCATATCCCAGAGTTTTTCCAATGTTGCCATCTCCATAAGAAACACCTGGGCCAGCTTTCTCCATAAAGTCTGATAGCAGGGCTTTATTTCGAGTCATATGTCCTGAACATCCATTGTCCAGAACTAGGATATTTTTCATGTTGCCCTGCAATCACAAAGACCACTAATGATTAGTTTTAAGGACCTAGACTTGCTTGGATCCTTTGGCCTTTTTAAGTTTGTTAACAATTGCAGCGGATTTAGCATCAGAGTTTATGTTAACAGTTTTCTTATCAGAATTTGCAATATCAGACTTTGCATCAGAACTTACACTAGAAGGAATAATGCTAACTTTCTTTACAGAAGGTTTTATTTGATAATAATCATAGTACAAACTATGATATTCCTTACAAGTATAAATAGAATGCCATAAACTACCACAATGAAAACAAGGATTTTGTGGCTTATATCTAACAGACTGACTCTTAACTCTTGATTTTGAAGATAAGGAGTTTATATTCTTATTCTTCCTGCAAAAAGAAGCCTGATGGTTAGAACTTCCACAGTTATGACATGTTTTACTAGGAGCATTAGGAACAGGCTTATAATTGTTACTTTTGTTCATACCTTCCTTTCCATTCCTATTTTTCCTAGGTGGCTTTACTTTGTTTACATTCTTAACATCTTTCAGCTTATGCTTAAGCTGCTTCTTAGTCATTAAGCCTATGTTAACTTCAGTTGGCTTATCCTGTTTAGGTTTGTCAGAAGTTACTTTCTACTTAACTTCTGATTTATCAATATCAGACTTTGCAGTTACAAACTTAACAAGATTTACCTTTGGTTTTTGTTTAACAACTATAGGCTCAGTTTCTACAGTTCCCTTACTGTTCTTATCATCTCCATAACCTAAGCCCTCTTTCCAGTTTCCACTACTAAAAATATCATGAGTTGTTTTACCAGAGTTAGTCCAAGTCCTGATAATCTCTCTTTCCTTTTTTAACTCAGTTTTTAGAGATTCATTCATTTTAAACACTTCGTCCCTCACATAAAAGGCATCATCTCTATCTTTCTGAGTTTGATGGAACATGACTAACTCTTTTTCTAAATAATCATTCCTCTTTTTATAAGCAAGATTTTCAGAAGTTAATCTTTCACATGTTAAAGTTTGATCTTTATAACTAATGAACATGGTTTTAAGATATCTTCTTAACTCAGTAATATCATCAGTATGAAAGGCATAAGTAGTCTGAGGTACCTTTAAGTCAGCAGTATCAGAACTGCTATCAGCATTTGCCATCAAGGCATAGTTTTCCTCATCCTCAGAATCTGAAGCATCTGACCAACTTTTCTTCTTTGTGACAAGAGCCTTGCCTTTGTCACTTTTCCCTTTTCTGCAATCTAGAGATATGTGGCCTTTCTCACCACAGTTGTGTTGGATTTTAATCGCAGCGGAGGCATGGTAAAACACTTTTACACATACAAAATCCAAATAAAAGCATATAAATCGTGGTAAAAACATATGAATCGATTACTAACCTTTAATATGTGATCCAAAAGCAACGATCGGAGATCCTTAGCAGCTGCTCCTCAAACGTGAAGCACTCCACCGGTATCCACCAAGAAAACGATATTAAGGAGGAGGAGGTGGAGAGAATTAGGTTTTATAAAAATTTTGGGGTTCCGGGTTAGAATAAAAATAGGGTTTATAATAATATATTTATAGGCAAAATTTTCAGCTGAAATTTTCCCATAAATATTATTATTATTATCCCATTTATTATTCTCATTAATAATTAGAACACCTTTTAATTATTAATCCTTTTTCTAAACACTTTAGAAATAATTCTCTCTCTTGATTTAATTTCCAAAAATTAAATTCTTAATTAATAATATTAAGAACTTTTCTTAATTAATTTATAATCAATTAAATCTCATTTAATCAATTATTAAATTTGCCAATTAATTATTTATTTCATAAATAAATAATTATTAGCCATTATTAATTAATTCCTCCACCATTAAATCATTCTCTTTTTATGGTGTGACCCTGTAGGTTCAATATTAAGCCGGTAGTAGAAATAAATAATAATAAAACTATTTTATCATTATTTATATAAATTCTCTAATTTATTAAATATGATTAATTAATTAATCACATTTATTCTACATCGTGAGGGATACTTCTCAGCATATCGCGACTATCCGGATAATACGAATTCACTGCTTAGAATACCAAGAACCTATTCAGTGAATAGTTACCGTACAATAAACTCCTTCTACCCTACAATGTCCCGATTAAATACAAGGCATGGATCTCGTGTCAAGCCTATCTAATTCAATCACTTGCTTACCATTTACTATGCGTAGTTCTATGCAAATTAGAAACTCCTTTCTAATTTCATTCACTCTGGCCAGAGATTCCTGAACTAGCATAAGTGGATCAGCCTTGAACATTCGCTTCCTTCACTGAAAGGGGTAGATCCTTTATTGATCATACACTATCTTCGTGTACAAATTCCTATACCTAGTAGAGCCCTAATAATTGTCCCTGGAGACTAAGAACTAAACCAAAGCATAGTTCAGTGTACACAAGATGACTATGATGACCTCAAGTCTAAGGATACTAGTACAACTATCACTATGTGAACAACTGCTGACACGTGAGTGAACTCCATCAGTTGTTCAGCTGTGCGAGTCATGTTCAGTGAACTTATTCTATAATAAGCACCTACATACTAGCTATAGTGTTACCACACAAATGTCTATGAGAACAGACATCCTTCATAATGAAGCAAGCATAGTATGTACCGATCTTTGCAGATTATTAATTACCAGTAGTAATCCTACGACCAGGAACTATTTAAGTTTAGAGTTATCATCTTTTAGGTCTCACTATTATGATCTCATCATAATCCATAAAAAGCTTTACTCTAAACTATGGTATATCTTATTTAAACACTTAAATAGATAAAGCCCGTAATAAAAACAAAACAAGTCTTTTATTAATATCAATGAAATCAAAACAGATTACATAAAAGTTATTCCTAAATCCTAATACATGATTGGACTTAGGACATATTCACAGATGATCCCTCAAACATCCTACAACCGAACAGCTCCTTCGATATCTCATATCGAGCTGTCCTCCCTGCCACATCATACAACTCTTGTAGATGCATGAGGATAGTGTGAGCATCCATATGCTCATGTTGCTTCTGTAGCTCAATGTTCATGGAAGCTAGCATGATGCATTGAGCAACATTTGCATCATCTACCCACTTACGATACACAACATGTTCATCATTATGTGCATCACTAGCAGGTTCAGTAGGCTTAGGTGAGTCAATCACGTATTCCAGCTTCTCAATCCTGAGAACAATTCTCAAGTTTCGAAGCCAGTCAGCATAATTAGGACCAGTCAACTTGTGAGCATCTAGTATGCTCCTGAGTGATAGTGCAGAAGACATAACGTACAAAGTAAATCTGTAAATGATAAACACATAATAACACTTAGCAAATATTCGATTTCATTTTAAAACACTATATGAATCGGGTCTTTATTCATAAGTGGCTCCCACTAGTTTATCTAATTTATTCAACCCCTACGTGAAAAATTAAGCATTCAAAATGCTAGTGGGAATAGGGATCCTACATTCCATTACACAACCCCGGCTGTAGCACGAACCGCCATGTAATGTTCAATAGGCAGACAACTCTTGTCAATTACATCTAATGTTATTCCCTAATCAAACTTTAGCCTCTTGAATAATTGAGTCACGGCTGTGGCACGACAAACTCAATATTCTAAGTCAAGTCTAACCCAATTTTCCGTATAGTTGAATCAGTCCCCAAAGGCCCACGGCTGTGGCACGTACCGACCTTTAGATTCTTATTCAATGTACACATCTCTATGTAATAGACAAGTATTTCTTATTTCGAAATCAAAGCCCTCGGCTGTAGCACGAACCGACAATGATTCAAAAATAAGAACTACTTTTCTATCATGTTGGAAGGCTATGACCGACACAAGCCCGTTGTGTCATTGGCCAATTACTACTTGATATTATTTAATTTTAGAGGGATTATATTACGTTACAATCATAATCATATTATAAAGAGATTCTTCCTTTTAAATTAAATATTTCAAATCAATAATCAATAATCAGATGATTCCCAGATCGGGTGGAGCATTGTCAAGAGGCGTCACTTAATAACCCTTTCTTACAGATAGAAATCTGTTGTTGACAGAATCATCCTTTCTCTCATATCGAAAATTCATATTCAATTACGTGTTTCATAAACATAAGAATCTCATGATTGTATTCATAATATTGTTATTAAGGTTATGAAACAATTTCACTATACTAGGTTGTCTAACAAACGCCTTATGTTCATTTAAGTTCACCTAAATCTATCATCGCATGATAAACTAAGCATATATCACATATATAAACATGAATAAACGTCAATGTAGGCATGTTATATCATCTAGCATAATGTTCTAAGCATTATACATCTCTATGTATCACATGAAGCATTTAAAAGCAGTTAAAACAGTTAAAAACAGCTTTAAAACACTTTCGGAAATATAAACAGTTCAAAACTTTTATATAAACTAAAATTTGATCACTCCATTAGATCCGTCTCGGAAAAACGAATCAAACGATATATTGCACGCCCAAAACGGAGTTACGAAACTCCCAGAAATCAAATTTAAAAATAACAGACGGGCTGTAACGCATTACAGGAACGCGTTACAAGCCCTGTAACGCATTCTGGTAATGCGTTACAACCGTTTTAAGCCATTAAAAGGTGTAGCGCATTCCGTGAATGCGCCACAGGGTGTCACACATTCCCGGAATGCGCGACACCTCCTTCGCGCGCGCGTGCGCCACACGCGCCTGCAGCAGCCGCCTGACAGCTTCCTCGAACTCCGTGCTGTTCTGTTTCTTTGTCTCCGTGCTATCAGCATCAATACAGCAGTCCTTGCCATACAGTATTCAACACAGCAGATTTGTATATACATATTAACAATTTATATATATATATGATTATTTAATTACGAATTTAATATCAAGAACTTCAAAAATTCATAATAAAAAATCTATACATCATAAAATTATGAAAAAAATACCCAGACGATCTACAACACTTGTAGAACCCAGATCATCATTCAAAATTATTCTGAGAAACGATTTCTCAATAGAAAAAATTAATCCATAATATAACTTGTAAAAATCATAATTAATTCATACAAGCACATAAAATTCAGAAATTTTTACCACAGATCTATATGCATACAACCTATGCTCTGATACCATTGTTGGATTTTAATCACAGAGAAGGCATGGTAAAACACTTTTACACATACAAAATCCAAATAAAAGCATATAAATCGTGGTAAAAACATATGAATCTATTACTAACCTTTAATATGCGATCTAAAAGCAACGATCGGAGATCCTTAGCAGCTGCTCCTCAAACGTGAAGCACTCCACCGGTATCCACCAAGAAAATGACGTTAAGGAGGAGGAGGAGGTGGAGAGAATTAGGTTTTATAAAAATTTTGGGGTTCCGGGTTAGAATAAATATAGGGTTTATAATAGTATATTTATAGGCAAAATTTTCAGCTAAAATTTTCCCATAAATATTATTATTAGTATCCCATTTATTATTCTCATTAATAACTAAAACACCTTTTAATTATTAATCCTTTTTCTAAACACTTTAGAAATAATTCTCTCTCTTGATTTAATTTCCAAAAATTAAATTCTTAATTAATAATATTAAGAAATTTTCTTAATTAATTTATAATCAATTAAATCTCATTTAATCAATTATTAAATTTTCCAATTAATTATTTATTTCATAAATAAATAATTATTAGCCATTATTAATTAATTCCTCCACCATTAAATCATTCTCTTTTTATGGTGTGACCCTGTAGGTTCAATATTAAGCTGGTAGTAGAAATAAATAATAATAAAACTATTTTATCATTATTTATATAAATTCTCTAATTTATTAAATATGATTAATTAATTAATCACATTTATTCTACATCGTGAGGGATACTTCTCAGCATATCGCGACTATCCGGATAATACGAATTCACTGCTTAGAATACCAAAAACCTATTCAGTGAATAGTTACCGTACAATAAACTCCTTCTACCCTACAATGTCCCGATTAAATACAAGGCATGGATCTCGTGTCAAGCCTATCTAATTCAATCACTTGCTTACCATTTACTATGCGTAGTTCTATGCAAATTAGAAACTCCTTTCTAATTTCATTCACTCTGGCCAGAGATTTCTGAACTAGCATAAGGGGGATCAGCCTTGAACATTCGCTTCCTTCACTGGAAGGGGTAGATCCTTTATTGATCATACACTATCTTCGTGTACAAATTCCTATACCCAGTAGAGCCCTAATAATTGTCCCTGGAGACTAAGAACTAAACCAAAGCATAGTTCAGTGTACACAAAATGACTATGATGACCTCAAGTCTAAGGATACTTGTACAACTATCACTATGTGAACAACTGCTGACACGTGAGTAAACTCCATCAGTTGTTCAGCTGTGCGAGTCATGTTCAGTGAACTTATTCTATAATAAGCACCTACATACTAACTATAGTGTTACCACACAAATGTCTATGAGAACAGACATCCTTCATAATGAAGCAAGCATAGTATGTACCGATCTTTGCGGATTATTAATTACCAGTTAGTAATCCTACGACCAGGAACTATTTAAGTTTAGAGTTATCATCTTTTAGGTCTCACTATTATGATCTCATCATAATCCATAAAAAGCTTTACTCTAAACTATGGTATATCTTATTTAAACACTTAAATAGATAAAGCCCGTAATAAAAACAAAACAAGTCTTTTATTAATATCAATGAAATCAAAACAGATTACATAAAAGTTATTACTAAATCCTAATACATGATTGGACTTAGGACATATTCACAGATGATCCCTCAAACATCCTACAACCGAACAGCTCCTTCGATATCTCATATCGAGCTGTCCTCTCTGCCACATCATACAACTCTTGTAGATGCATGAGGATAGTGTGAGCATCCATATGCTCATGTTGCTTCTGTAGCTCAATGTTCATGGAAGCTAGCATGATGCATTGAGCAACATTTGCATCATCTACCCACTTACGATACACAACATGTTCATCATTATGTGCATCACTAGCAGGTTCAGTAGGCTTAGGTGAGTCAATCACGTATTCCAGCTTCTCAATCCTGAGAACAATTCTCAAGTTTCGAAGCCAGTCAGCATAATTAGGACCAGTCAACTTGTGAGCATCTAGTATGCTCCTGAGTGATAGTGCAGAAGACGTAACGTACAAAGTAAATCTGTAAATGATAAACACATAATAACACTTAGCAAATATTCGATTTCATTTTAAAACACTATATGAATCGGGTCTTTATTCATAAGTGGCTCCCACTAGTTTATCTAATTTATTCAACCCCTACGTGAAAAATTAAGCATTCATAATGCTAGTGGGAATAGGGATCCTACATTCCATTACACAACCCCGGCTGTAGCACGAACCGCCATGTAATGTTCAATAGGCAGACAACTCTTGTCAATTACATCTAATGTTATTCCCTAATCAAACTTTAGCCTCTTGAATAATTGAGTCACGGCTGTGGCACGACAAACTCAATATTCTAAGTCAAGTCTAACCCAATATTCCGTATAGTTGAATCAGTCCCCAAAGGCCCATGGTTGTGGCACGTACCGACCTTTAGATTCTTATTCAATGTACACATCTCTATGTAATAGACAAGTATTTCTTATTTCGAAATCAAAGCCCTCGGCTGTAGCACGAACCGACAATGATTCAAAAATAAGAACTACTTTTCTATCATATTGGAAGGCTATGACCGACACAAGCCCGTTGTGTCATTGGCCAATTACTACTTGATATTATTTAATTTTAGAGGGATTATATTACGTTACAATCATAATCATATTATAAAGAGATTCTTCCTTTTAAATTAAATATTTCAAATCAATAATCAATAATCAGATGATTCCCAGATCGGGTGGAGCATTGTCAAGAGGCGTCACTTAATAACCCTTTCTTACAGATAGAAATTTGTTGTTGACAGAATCATCCTTTCTCTCATATCGAAAATTCATATTCAATTATGTGTTTCATAAACATAAGAATCTCATGATTGTATTCATAATATTGTTATTAAGGTTATGAAACAATTTCACCATACTAGGTTGTCTAACAAACGCCTTATGTTCATTTAAGTTCACCTAAATCTATCATCGCATGATAAACTAAGCATATATCACATATATAAACATGAATAAACGTCAATGTAGGCATGTTAGATCATCTAGCATAATGTTCTAAGCATTATACATCTCTATGTATCACATGAAGCATTTAAAAGCAGTTAAAACAGTTAAAAACAGCTTTAAAACACTTTCGGAAATATAAACAGTTCAAAACTTTTATATAAACTAAAATTTGATCACTCCATTAGATCCGTCTCAGAAAAACGAATCAAACGATATATTGCACGCCCAAAACGGAGTTACGAAACTCCCAGAAATCAAATTTAAAAATAACAGACGGGCTGTAACGCATTACAGGAACGCGTTACAAGCCCTGTAACGCATTCTGGTAATGCGTTACAACCGTTTTAAGCCATTAAAAGGTGTAGCGCATTCCGTGAATGCGCCACAGGGTGTCACCCATTCCCGGAATGCGCGACACCTCCTTCGCGCGCGCGTGCGCCACACGCGCCTGCAGCAGCCGCCTGACAGCTTCCTCGAACTCCGTGCTGTTCTGTTTCTTTGTCTCCGTGCTATCAGCATCAATACAGCAGTCCTTGCCATACAGTATTCAACACAGCAGATTTGTATATACATACTAACAATTTATATATATATATGATTATTTAATTACGAATTTAATATCAAGAACTTCAAAAATTCATAATAAAAAATTTATACATCATAAAATTATGAAAAAATACCCAGACGATCTACAACACTTGTAGAACCCAGATCATCATTCAAAATTATTCTGAGAAACGATTTCTCAATAGAAAAAATTAATCCATAATATAACTTGTAAAAATCATAATTAATTCATACAAGCACATAAAATTCAGAAATTTTTACCACAGATCTATATGCATACAACCTATGCTCTGATACCATTGTTGGATTTTAATCACAGAGAAGGCATGGTAAAACACTTTTACACATACAAAATCCAAATAAAAGCATATAAATCGTGGTAAAAACATATGAATCTATTACTAACCTTTAATATGCGATCTAAAAGCAACGATCGGAGATCCTTAGCAGCTGCTCCTCAAACGTGAAGCACTCCACCGGTATCCACCAAGAAAATGACGTTAAGGAGGAGGAGGAGGTGGAGAGAATTAGGTTTTATAAAAATTTTGGGGTTCCGGGTTAGAATAAATATAGGGTTTATAATAGTATATTTATAGGCAAAATTTTCAGCTAAAATTTTCCCATAAATATTATTATTAGTATCCCATTTATTATTCTCATTAATAACTAAAACACCTTTTAATTATTAATCCTTTTTCTAAACACTTTAGAAATAATTCTCTCTCTTGATTTAATTTCCAAAAATTAAATTCTTAATTAATAATATTAAGAAATTTTCTTAATTAATTTATAATCAATTAAATCTCATTTAATCAATTATTAAATTTGCCAATTAATTATTTATTTCATAAATAAATAATTATTAGCCATTATTAATTAATTCCTCCACCATTAAATCATTCTCTTTTTATGGTGTGACCCTGTAGGTTCAATATTAAGCCGGTAGTAGAAATAAATAATAATAAAACTATTTTATCATTATTTATATAAATTCTCTAATTTATTAAATATGATTAATTAATTAATCACATTTATTCTACATCGTGAGGGATACTTCTCAGCATATCGCGACTATCCGGATAATACGAATTCACTGCTTAGAATACCAAAAACCTATTCAGTGAATAGTTACCGTACAATAAACTCCTTCTACCCTACAATGTCCCGATTAAATACAAGGCATGGATCTCGTGTCAAGCCTATCTAATTCAATCACTTGTTTATCATTTACTATGCGTAGTTCTATGCAAATTAGAAACTCCTTTCTAATTTCATTCACTCTGGCCAGAGATTTCTGAACTAGCATAAGTGGATCAGCCTTGAACATTCGCTTCCTTCACTGGAAGGGGTAGATCCTTTATTGATCATACACTATCTTCGTGTACAAATTCCTATACCCAGTAGAGCCCTAATAATTGTCCCTGGAGACTAAGAACTAAACCAAAGCATAGTTCAGTGTACACAAAATGACTATGATGACCTCAAGTCTAAGGATACTTGTACAACTATCACTATGTGAACAACTGCTGACACGTGAGTAAACTCCATCAGTTGTTCAGCTGTGCGAGTCATGTTCAGTGAACTTATTCTATAATAAGCACCTACATACTAGCTATAGTGTTACCACACAAATGTCTATGAGAACAGACATCCTTCATAATGAAGCAAGCATAGTATGTACCGATCTTTGCGGATTATTAATTACCAGTTAGTAATCCTACGACCAGGAACTATTTAAGTTTAGAGTTATCATCTTTTAGGTCTCACTATTATGATCTCATCATAATCCATAAAAAGCTTTACTCTAAACTATGGTATATCTTATTTAAACATTTAAATAGATAAAGCCCGTAATAAAAACAAAACAAGTCTTTTATTAATATCAATGAAATCAAAACAGATTACATAAAAGTTATTCCTAAATCCTAATACATGATTGGACTTAGGACATATTCCTTTCAAGTTGTAGCATTTAACATTTGAGTAATCTCCTCTGTCAGACTTTCCTCCTTTGCCTTCAGATTTTCTGAAACCTTTCTTTTCAGAACTTGCACCTTTCCTGGAAAACTTATTTCCTCTCCTGAATTTCCTGTATGCAATCTTTGTGATCCCTATCACTATAAGAGCACACAGCTTCATCATCTCCTCATCATGGTCCATCTCAGGTATACTTTCAGTTTCTGAGTCATCATCACTATCAGAACTTGATGACTCAGTATCAGACTTTGTGATGAGAGCCTTTCCCTTGACTTTCCTTGAGGCAGCTTCTTTGGGACTTTCCTCCTCATCCACAAAGGCAACTATTCTTAACTTTCTTCCATTCCTCTTGCTTCTTTGTTCCATCTCAAGTTCATAAGTCTTGAGCATCTCATAAATTTCATCAAGAGTTGTTTCATCAAGAGCATAGTTGTCTCTTA
The DNA here is from genome assembly GCF_009905375.1 of Apium graveolens. Classification (NCBI taxonomy): domain Eukaryota; kingdom Viridiplantae; phylum Streptophyta; class Magnoliopsida; order Apiales; family Apiaceae; genus Apium; species Apium graveolens. The sequence continues at coordinate 46,638 of NW_027417387.1, forward strand.
TTATTGTGGCCTTCAAATCCCATCTTTCAGGAAGAGTTAACAGGAACTTAAGATTTGAATCTTCAATATTATACTCTTTGTCAACTAGTGACAAATCATTCAAGAGTTTGACAAATCTGTCATATAAATCAGTTAATGACTCATCAGGCTTTGAGTCAAAGTGCTCATACTCTTGAGTGAGTATCGTCTTCCTGTTCTTCTTGATTGAATCAGTTCCCTGACACCTTGTTTCCAAATCATCCCATATCTCTTTTGCAGTCTTGCAGTTAATTATCCTGTTTGATATGACATTATCAATGGCACTATGCAGCAAGTGTCTTATCTTTGCATCCTTCGCAATCGATGAGATATCTTCAGCAGTGTAATCACTTTTCTCCTTTGGTACAGACTTTGTTGGCTGACCTGCAACTTCCACAGAGAGTTTGGTTGGCATATGTGGTCTTCATAAATCCTGTCGAGATATTCTGGATCTGTAGCTTCCAAAAATATAGCCATATTCACTTTCCATATGGAATACTTAGAAGGTTTCAACATGGGAACTCTTATAGTCTCATATCGACTATAGGTTATGGTTTTTGGAGGTTCTTCAGTTTTGGTGGGCTTGGTTGGAGTTTCTTCATCAGACATGATTGATTTTGGATCTTAAACTGTTTGTGTGTTAACAGATAGCTCTGATACCACTTGTTATGTCACACACACTGTAGAAGGGGGTTGAATACAGTGTTTAGCACAATCAAATCGAATATAAGAACTCAAGTAACAGAAAATAGATTTTATTCAACACAATAAACTCTGTTATAATATGGAACTGTCCTCTCTCAGTGATGAACAAATTATCACGAGAGCTGCTAGAGTTACAAAGAATAATAACTTCGATAATCGTAACACTTATAGTGTAAACTCTATGCCTGTGTTTATATACTACACAGTTACAAGATAATCTTCTAATTGATATGGAATATAATTCTGCTTCCTAAAATATATCAACTAGTTATCTTTTCTTCCAAGTATACTATTTTTCATAGAATTCCTTCTTCATGCACAATTCTTTCTGTCTTAGTCTCGATCTTCTTTCCTTTCAATCAGCCGCCTGCCTTATCTGAAATTCATCTCAAGTCCTGATACTATCTCCTGATAAATATCTTCTGATCCTTAAGTTCTGATAACTTAAGTTCTGATATCTTAAGTTTTGTCTTCAGTATAAGTGTTGATTTCCAGTTAAGTACTGATTTGTCATGTTAAGTAAGATCTGAAAACTAAACATAAATCATATTACACATGACATTATCAAATATATCTAACATAGCAATTGCAGGAGCAACACATCAGTGAATTGTCGAAAGGAAAGAAGGTGATGCCATGAGATGTCAGAATGAGGGATTGTGTTATTGTGAGTGTGCTTAACTACTAAAAAACCAAAGGCAAGTATCCCTATCATCACTTATTGTTCAAGTGATAATTGTTTTAAATCCTGTTATGCAAGTTTTTATACGTTATTCTACTTCCAGAATAGCTATATGTTTATAGATCTGGATTAAACTGTTTTATAAAGTTTTTGGAAGACATTGCATGCATATAATCATTGGGATTATTGAAGTCGTGTTATTCTAGCAATTGTTCAACTAGCATATAATTCATTTCCAGATAGATAGTGAATAACTATGCTATCTCATTTCACTCTATACAATGGAACTTTATATTGATATTTAGCGAATAACTAATCATTCTAGTTATTTCCCCATCAGTTGTTGAGAATACTCTAGACCATGTGAAATGGGGAGTAGATTATGAAAGGATATCGATTGATTTGATTCCTTTATAACGGAAAATGATTTTGATTGGAAGATGTGTAAGTGGCACGGGCGGACGGTCCAACATTTAGGGCATTGTGCTAACTGAAATATGTTAATACAATTTTGTCCTTTGGCCACGGTGTGCCTTTTATTAAAGTATATATCGGTTATGGCCGGTATGTAGCTTTTATGGAGTACTCATTTCACATTGGCTGATCAACATGTGATAAGGCATCCGCCGAAATTTTATGATTCCCAATCTAAAACTTATCGCTTACTGTTTTATAAGCTTACTGTTAACTTCAGTTATTATTCAGATATCATTGATTATCTGTTGTTCTTTCTTTATCAGTATAATACTATTGCTGATAATCATACATAAATGTTTTATCCCGTGCTTCTGTTTTGAATAAAAGGTGAAAATGAAATTTTGATTCAGTTTCTAGTTGATATTTAGTTTGTTGTTAAATATCAAAGGTGGTATAGATTATTGATGTTGACTTCAGTATGGGATGTTGTTAGCATCAAAGTTCGTATTAATATCTAATTTGATATGACATCAAAATGAGTATTAATTTCAAGAGTTGGGTTTTGAATGAGTTTATGATTCAGTCTATAATCACTGTTTCATATTGTGGTTTACGATATTTCTGTAAAACACTATTTTATGAGTTTTATTCTCATCGAGATTTCAAGTATTGCTGAAGCATTTTCGCTCAAAAATATCAAAATAGTTTTGAATACATTGAAGGAACCAATTCTGGGATTCCTTAACATATTTTCTGATTCAGCAATTATGATTTTAAATGTTCAGCTCTATTGTAGATGTCGATTTTATATCAAAAGACCATATATATGTTTTAATAAACTTGTTGAGCATTTCTTTCGCTCATACTTGCATGTTTTTAAATTTAACCTCTAGTATGGATTAGTTTGCGTTGTTTAGCTGCATATTTCAAGAAAGCAAGGAATGAAGCTTTTGGAAGATGGTTGGTCCAGGGTTGCGGAACTAGCGTAAGTTCTATTATGTAAAGATTTTGTATATATATTAATTGTGTTATTTTATAGTTGGGCCTAGTATACTTCTTTTCGAGGTTATACTAGCGGGTTAGTATTGAATTGGAATTGGTTGAAAAGAGTTTTAAAAGAAAGTGAACATTTATTTATGGAATTTGGATATCTTGTTTCTAGAACTGTAACCTTAAAAGATCTTGGATTAGTTTGGGGTCATAAATGGTAAATATCTTCCGCTGGCATTTGCATTTTGATTAAACAGGTTGATTTGGATTGATTTGGATTGAGGTTTCGGAAAATTAAATTTGAAAATACGGGAACGTATCTTGTAATTGTCGGAGATACTAGTCAAACGTATATACTTATATATTAATAATAAGTACTGTGCGAAACCTACTCGCGTATCATGATAAATGTTTTATAATATATCTAACAACCATGTTTTCTCGAAGTGGCGGGTATATGTATTTTCCGAAAATGAATACAGTACCGAGTCTTGAATACGTGAACCCTAGTTGTTGCGTGTGTTATAATAATATATATAAGTACGAGTCGGGATTTGATATCGAATGGGTAGATTTGTTAGCGAGGATATGTCAAGCATAACTAGTTGTCTAATATAGAGTAGTTCGACTTTGTAGGCTCTAATCGGAAGGCCTGAAAGTTGACATTGGAATAAAGTTAACCTAGTGATCAGTCGACAAGCGCACCGAGGTTCCAAGCGAAGGACTTGAGCGTTGAAGTCGGATCCAGGATAGTCTGCTACTTAGGTGATAAGCCCGAACGTCCGAGTCGATCTAAAATCAGTCAGTGATAGTTGTAAAGCTCTGCAAGGCAAGTACCCCTGACCATTCTTTTATGGTTCATTATATGTGAATGAACTGTTGTTTTTTTTCGAACAGGAACAGAAATGTTTTAAGTTACGTATCCCCTGTATTTGAAAGTGTTGTTTAAAATATGTTTTTGGGAGAAGTAACTTCTTAAAGTACCTATCTCTAAAATGTGATTGAAATGAAAAAGAGGTTTTGAATAGTGTGTTGTGACAGAATTAGTTTTAATAAGAGATAGGTAAAAGGGATTTTGAAAACTGGATAAAACCAATCAGATATTGGATAAAGTTGCGTAAGTGGCTAATTCGCTTGTGCACCCTATCTTCGCCGATTAGTCCAGCATAGTTAATCTAAGACCTAGTTAGTCTCTGCGGATCCGGTTAATTTGTGTGAAAGCCCGATCAGCTTTCCTAGACAGTTTGTGTGATAGCCCGACCAACTATCCTAGATAACTTGTGTGTGGAGGCCTGATTATCCGTCTCTAGATAACATCCAATATATATCTGAATACGGTTTGTGGTTCCAATAACGGAACAAATGGTTTTGTGGTTCCAGTAATAGAACAAATGGTTTTGTGGTTCCAGTAACGGAACAAATGGTTTTATGGTTCCAATAACGGAACAAATGGTTTTGTGGTCCCCGCAACGGGACAGATGGTTTTATGGTTCCTGTAATGGAACAATGGTATTGGAAATGAAAATAGCATACTAAAATTGAACTCTGGTATTTATGCACAGCACACGATTGTTGATTTTGTTTTGCAGGGCATGCTAGTTTTGATATCCAGTTTATACATGTTTTACTTGTTTTCTAATGAGTTATGAATTTTGTTCCTATAACTACTTTACTTTAAATCGTTTTACTTGTTATTCATATAGTGATACTGCTGAGCAATTGATTGTTCACCCTTGCAGAATGTTTTGTATATATGTATTGCAGATGCTTAGAAGATTCTTTCATCGTAGTCAAAGCAGAGTTCCAGTTCCATCCGTACCAAGCTCCTCTGAGGTAGTTGTGTTGGACCAAAGATGGTCTGTTTAGTTGTTGTATTAAGTTAGTTGCGTCAGGTTAGTTTGTTGAGTTGGTTTTGTAATAGATGTAACCTAAGTCATACTTAAACCTGGAAAAGACCTTGGTAAGGGGTCGTGTTTATGTTTTATCATTTGAATGGATTATATTATGTTTGTTATTATTGTTGTTGGTGGCATCAACTCCTGACCTCGGGGTTGAAGCCGTCATAAAACATATTCATAATGTTTTTCATGTGGCAGTGTTTAAAAAGTATACTCCAGAATTATAGGCATGCGATAAAATGTGAGCCGATAGAACTTCAGGCAGAGTTGTCCTATGTTGAGAATCCAATAGAGATCATAGAAGAAAGAGAGAAAGTGTTAAGGAATAAAGTTGTAAAGTTGGTAAGAGTATTGTGGAAAAATCCAAGGGTTGGAAAGTCAACCTGGGAGTTAGAAAGTGATATGCGTGAAATAGTACCCTTAGTCATTGCTTAAGTGATTCTGGGACAGAATCCTTTTAAGGGGGGAAGGATGTAATATTCAGGATGTATCGTGTAATTATTTTTAATCAATGAATAAATATTATGTGATTATTATGTGTATTTTGGTGAATTATCTGTTGATTTGTATTTGTGTTTCGATGTTTAAATATGATAAAATTTGAGTATTTTAATTTTTATATGTCCAAAATAAAGTATAGATAATTTTGAAATTTTTATATTAATTTTTATGTTGTTATATGATTTTATAAAGGATTTATGGATTTAATGAATTATTTTTCTGAGGATTTATAAATTATTTTGTATAATCAGGAATTGACCGACTTCAATCGTTTTTACATTTTTTCAACCCGAAAGTCTTGGGAAAACTCCTTTCTAACCCAATTTGAATATTCTGAGCATTTTCCATGTTTTGACTTTTTCGATCCGGAGCACGGTTTTACCCGTGCGGGTCCCGGTGCAAAATTTTTGATACAATATTCGTTTCGGTAATCGATAAAACCCGTATTTTTGAGAAACGGGATCTTTTGATTAAACTATTATATTATCTTCTCGTAATTCGTGTAACCAAAGCGCTAAGACCAAGACTGTATTTAGAAAAAGCCTGGTTTTGATAATTATCCTAAAACCGGTACCGAATTGGATCAGTCTTGTTAATACTTAATGATTAGGTATTTTATTTTTATATCAGAGATGATCCAACGGGGTACCAATATTCCTTAAATATAAATAGCCAATACAGTATTGTATTTTGTACAAATAATTATTTACAAACAGTAAAAATAGATAATTATCCAGAGAAAATACGAAAATTCATCGCGTTCTTCATAATCAAATGAGGATTCGAAGGCGTTATCGAACTCTGATTTGGGCGTACAAGTAGTCGAATCGAAGCTCTTGACGAGTATAATCAATTTCTAAAATCTATACCACTGCAGAAACATCAAGTAATTTTCAATTTATTTTATTAAATTTGAATTTATTTATGAATAAATTTTGAAATTTTGATTTTGATATTTTTTATGTGATTTGATGATTACCTGTTGTAGATAATTTGATTCTGGTCATTTTGGTATATCATATGTTGAATTTGGAGTTCAATAACATATAGAGAATGGTCTTTGATTTTCGGAACTAATAAATTAGGGTTTTTAGAACTTTGAATGTTCTTAATAAAATTTAGGAACTTTTGATTTGTTAATACTAGGCTTGATTGATCGGTACCAGCTTGTAGATCGTCTAAAAACCAATCGATTTATGTGTTTAACTGCTATGTTGGAAGTCGGTGTCGTGTTGCCGGAAAAGCTCGAAGTCCAGTCGGCGTTAATGGCGCTTTCGCCGGGAACGGAGTTTCAGAAATGGATTTGATCTGTTAATGCTTGATTATTGTTGCTTTAATGAATTGAAAGTGATTGGAATCAGTATTCACATCAAACCATAAGCTTTTTTCCACGAATTTGGCTCGCTGGAAATTTTTCCGTTCGCCGGATTCTAGGTTTGGGCGGCGGGTTGAAAGGGTTCTTCGTGACCCGTTTGACCCAGTTTCGATCTGTTTACCCTGAAATCAATTCTAAAAAATCTGTTATCAGATTTTCTTTTTCTAAAATTATTTAAAATTTATTTTAAAATTCCAAAAATCCATTATTTTAATTCTAAAAATTATTTGTAATTTAAAAATAAATTTGAATTAATTAATTATTTATTTATTTTGATAATTAATTATGTAATTGGTCAATTAATTTAAATATTAATTGATTAATTTATTTAATTAGTTATTACTTAATTTTAATTGATTATTTAATTGAATTTAATTATTTCTGTTGATTTAAAAATTCCGAAAAATAGTTTTGAGTTTTAAAATATTATTTTAAATTATTGTTATGGATTAAAAACTAAGGTATATAACTGCTATATTTATTACTAAGGAACGTGAGCTTCGAAACTCGATTTGACTGCTCTTGTATTTCGTGACTCAATCGGCCTTAACAAGATGCATACGTACGTTGCTGATTACCAAGGATCAAGTCAAAAAATGTAGTTCTGATTTGTGGGGTGAGGCCCCTTATATAGATGTTGGGAGTCCTTGAATTGGACTTGGTGTAGGAGACTTGGTGGTCAAGTCTCAGAATTAGAATGGACTTTGGAGTCCTAGGAAGTAGGAAGCTGATTCTCTATCCTACCAGGTTCCTTGGAGGACAATCTACAAGGATTTATATCTCCACTAGGACTCATCTTAATAGCTGTTTTTCTCCCTTATTTATTAATTATGAAATTAATTAATATTCAGGGTTTTGGGCCTTCTTTGTTCCATCAGGCGTGATCTGGTACATCAGGCCTGATCAATGTATTAACCTTTTTGGTCTGAATGTCATACATCCTTTAATTTGGCCTTGTAGCCCAAATTATGTGTAATTAATTTAATATTAACTACGTAATCATGATTTATTTATTGCCTATCATTTGCCCCCCAACTTTTGGGAAACAGTGACTAGGTTTCGCAGAAGTTAAGTTCATTCGTTCCCTTGCAGGGTATCGTTTTGCGCAAAGTGTGGAGCGACCTACACATTTACAACGATTTATTTTAATCCCTATTATTTTGGAATTAACTTAATTTCCAGGAATTTTTCCCTTAATTATGGGATTTTTCCTTTATTTTCAAGAATTTTTCTCTTAATTTTGGGAATTTTCCTTAATTTTCAGGAATTTTTCCCTTAATTCTGGGATTTTTCCTTTAATTCTGGAATTTTTTCCTTAATTCTGGAATTTTTCCTTAATTTTCAGGAATTTTTCCCTTAATTCTGGGATTTTTCCTTAATTTTTTGGAATTTTTCCCATAATTCTGGTATTTTTCCTTAATTTCTGAAAATATTTTTTTATTTTTAGAAAATACATTAAGGAATTTTCTGGATTTTCATTCCCTCTTTTTCTTTTTTCTTCTCTCTTTTTTTTACACCTGGTTCGACCAAGAATCCTGTTCGACCAGGATCCTGGTCGAATTAGCCTTTATCACCCTAGTCGACATAAATTCGAGCAGGATTTTTCGAGCTCAACTCCTGGTCGAATTTCGACTAGGATTTATATATATATATATATAATATTAAAAAAAATTCGAGCAGGAAATTTTCGACCAGGTTTTTTCTTCCCCTTTCGGTCAGGATTCCCCGTTTTTTACCGAATTAGCCCTCTTTTAATTTCAGGTCGACAGATTTCCGGACAGGATCGATTCGATCAGGATCTTCCCTTGCTTTCTAGTCAACAAACTTTTCAGGGATAAGATTTTCGATCAGGATCCTGACCTTTTCGGTCAGGAATTTAGATCTTGACCGAATTAGCCCTCTCTTTTCACTTTAGTCGAAGACATTTTCGAGGAAAAGTATTCGACCAGGAATAAAATTGAGGTTCTGGTCGAATTCAACCTATTTCTGATTGATATGACATTCCTTCAAGCTCTGAAATTCGTGACCTCATCCTTTCGATTAGAAACTTGGATATTATTCTGATCGAATGGATCAGGATTTTTCCTTTGGGCCATCCCTTAATTGGGCCTGTTTTCTCGGTATTTATTTCTGGGCCAACCCTTCCTTTTCGGGCCTGTTTTCAGTATAATTGGGTTTCTATTAACTGGGCCCTTTTTCTGGGCTTTGTATATTTCTAAGCCCAACAAGATTTAATTTCATTATTTGGGCCTTCCCTCCTTCCTTCCTTTTAAAAATTTGGGGTTTGGGTCCTGAACTGGGCTTGCTGCTTTCTTCAGGCCTTCCCTTTTGTGTTAGGACCAAAAAAATTTGGGTTTATGAACTTTCAGTCATGGACCCTTATAGAGCTTTTCATATCCGCAGGCTCATTTGGGTTGGGCCTTAATTCCTAAGCCCAATTCCAGAATTTTCCAGAACTCCTGGGATTCTTTCTGGATTTTTCCAGAATTTTCAAAAAATTTATTTTCTTTTTCTGGAATTTACTTAAATTCTTCCAAAGTTTTTTGGAACTTTCCAGAACTCTCTATTTTTTGGGCTCAAATGGGCTTTTTGAGGCCCGAGTTAGCTTTTTTCTTCCTATATAAGGGTGGGAGGAGTGTGTTTTCATTCACGCTCTCCACTCTCCACTTCACATTTCTCTTCCAAACACTCTATCCTTCTCCTCTCTCAACTCTCCTCCCCTAGAAGCTTTTCTGGCAACTTCTTTATAGCCATTTCCGGCCTCCTTTTCCATCCAAGGTTTTCCAGATTCTTCCAAGCTTCATCAATGGTTGATAAAAATTCCGAGAGAGTGGCCAAAATAGCCTCGGCTTCAAAATGAGGTAAGGGTATCCAAATCCGCTCCTCTTACATGTCTTTAATAGATATGATTAATACTAGGGGGGACGAATATCCCTCCACTGCACATCTCGACTCTTTTAATAATTGTAAGACTTGGCACAATATAGATTATGATAAGCTAAATGCACGTTATAATATTTGTCCTCCCCTTAGGTTAGTTCCAGTTTCTGGTGGCGACCGTACTTGCCACTGGAAACCCGATACTCTTTTTGTCTACACAGATGCCCTTGATGCCGGGCTTAGGTTTCCTTTTCATCTCTTCATTCCTCACCTTCTAGCTGATTTACAAATTAACCCATGTCAGCTTCCTCCAAACGCTTGGAGGAACATTTTATGTTTTATGGTTTGCTGTCTTAGGGAAGGTTTTCCCCTATCCGTAGTTGTTTTTAGGAAAGTTTTTCAATGTTACAACAGTTCTTCTGATAATTATGGTTGGGTCTATGTTAAACAAAGGCCCAAGTATAAGCTTATCTTCAACAGCGCCTCCATTCCCAATAATAACCAAAATTGGAGGAATAGTTTTGTCGGGTTAAGGTGGGAGAATGGCGACTGGGGCACACTCTTCAGATCTTCCTTCGGGAAGGTTAGTGATGGTAGCCTCAAATCCATTCACCTAACCCCCGAGGAAACTATCATTTATAATGAGCTTACTCGGGATGACGGTACTACTACCAGCTAGACTCTTTTAGAGGAGTTCTCCCTCATCCATGTGAGGCTATCCTCTATTTCTCAACTGGGTATTTTTCTTCCCTTCTCAACTTTATTTCATTTCATGCATTATTGACACCACTTATTTTGTTTTTTTTTATCTTGTTTTGCAGCTGCTAAGGAGATCAATGAGGATAATGTTCCTCCCGTTAAGGAGACTGCCAGGATGAAGAAGGCTCGTCTTGCGGGCCTAGATACTCGAGGAAAGGCTACGGAGCCTAGCTTCCTACGGAAGCACAAGGAGCCCATGGCGGAGCTCCCAGCTGAGGGAGCTGAGAACCACAGTGCCCCTATCACTATTGCTGCTCCTGTTCCTGCTGCTACGGGCGCCTTTCAGCCTCTCTGGGGATTCTGCCAAGGGGATACCATGGTTGGATCCACGAAGCACGCCTGGGATTGGTCTTACCACGGCGTAACTCCCAAGGAGTTCACCGATTTGGTGGCTACTCCTGACTTGGAGAGGATCAAGCTCATGGGAGCTCAGTCCTTAGCCTCGATATGATTATTTCTTGGAATTTATCTTTCTACTTGTAGCATTCACTTGCCTTACACCTTTGTTTATTGTTTCATTTTAGTCTAACGCCTATTTTCAAGGCGCTGTGAGGTAAGCCGAATCATGGAAGAGGGCTTCTGAAAAAGCCGACAATGCCCTTAGAAGGCAGCAGAAGAAGTATGATGCTCTAGAGAGGAAGTTCAAGCGTAAGGAGGAAGAGCTCGGAGAGTCTAACGCCGAGCTGGTGGTGCTTCGGGCCGAGAAAGATAAGGTGATTGATAACTATCTGGACTCGGAGGAGTTTACCCAGTCCATGAGGGTAAGGGACGACTCAGTCTTTCCTGGGTTTTTTAGGACTGGTTGGGACACGGCCCTTGGGACCGTGAATGAGGCTTGTCTTGATATTATCCCGGCGGACTATGTTTGTCCTGATAACGAGGCTTTGCTGCAGAGGTTTCGTACCCGGGTAGTTGTCTCGGATCGTATCCCTCAGGACCCGCTTCTTCCTCCTCCCGAGTCGTCTTCCAGGCCTGCTGATGATGACAGCTCTTCCTCCTCCGATACGACAGAGACTTCGAGCGAGAGCAGAGGAGATCATGATATGGATGCCGAGGGCACCTCTGCTCCTTAGAGCTTTTTCAGCCCTGCGCGACTTATTTATTTTATCTTATCTTTGAGATTTCGTCTATCAGTCTTTGTATTATTGATTCGAACTACTTTTATATATCGAGCTTTATGCTTTAATTTTATGCACTTAGTTTACTTGCCATGTCATAGAGACTAAAACATACTTTAAAAACTTTCTAAATTTCACGAATTGCTGGGATTCATCCTTTACACGGGTCTTAAAAAACCTTAAAACAAAACTAAAATATGTAAATCCTAAGCAAGCAAAGCTTCAAGGTGCTTTTCAACCTACTTGTCATCTTGACAAGTGAGAATCATTCTCAATCGTTTCATACATAATAAACCTTTAGGTTTTGTGCAAGCCAAGTTCTCGGGACTTCAAAACCATCCATAGTCTCCAGCTTGTAGGTTCCTCTACCTTGAACACTCTTGACCTTGTATGGCCCTTCCCAATTTGGGGCAAGCTTCCCTTTCTGCCCTACACCAGAAGCTTCTACCTTTTTCAAGACTAAGTCACCCTGTTTGAAGAACCTTTCTTTAACTCTTAGGTTGTAGTAAAATGAAGCCTTTTTCTGATATTCCACTATCTTCGCATGTGCCTCATCTCGCACTTCATCAATTAGATCCAGGGCTAACCTTTGCCCTTCCTCATTCTCCTCAGCATTGAAAGCTTGAATCCGGGGGGAGGTATGTGATATCTCTACAGGAACATCTGCTTCTGCCCCATATGCTAACATGAAGGGAGTTGCTCCAGTGGTGACTCTATAGGTAGTCCTATAGGCCCATAGTATTGGGAGTATTTCATCCACCCAGTTATTCCTCGACTTCTCGATCCTCTTCTTAAGTCCATCCAGGATTATTCGATTCGCCACTTCCGCTTGCCCATTGGCTTGCGGGTGAGCCATAGAGGTGAATCGTAACTCAATTTCATTCTCCTCACAATACTTCTTGAATTCCTCATTGTTGAATTGTGTTCCATTGTCAGTGACTAGGATGCGGGGAATTCCATACCGGCACTTAATATTTTCCCACAGGAATTGTGCAACATGCTTAGTTGTGATTTTTACCAAAGGCTTGGCTTCAATCCACTTAGTAAAATAATCAATGGCTACAATCAGGAACTTCCTTTGTGCCGAGGCCATGGGAAAGGCCCCAGTATATCTATTCCCCACATAGCAAAGGGGATGGGCGAGTTGATGGAGGTCAGCATCTCGGGGGGGTTGTCTAAAAACTGGTGCGTGCTACTACAGCGGTCACACTTTTTCATATATTCTTTGGCATCAGCCATCATTTCTGACCAATAGAAGCCTAAACGATTTATCTTATGAGCTAAGGCCCTGCCCCCCAAGTGTTGCCCATAGATACCTTCATGTACTTCTTCAAGAGCCAAGCGTGCCTCAGCGGGCCTGAGATACCTTAAGTAAGGAACCACGAAAGATCTTTTGTACAGGATTCCATCCATCAAAGAGTATCTTAGTGCTCGAACAGCCAATTTTCGTGCTTCAGCAGCATCGTTCGGCAACCAACCGGTTTGAATATGAGTCTTAATGGGATCTATCCAGGACGTCCCCAGACCTATAGGAGCTACAAGCTTAACATCAATGCTCCGTGTCTTCAGAACACGGAAGTACACACTACCTGAACTTTCCTCTATCTCAGATGAAGCAAACTTTGATAACGCGTCTCCCTTAGCATTTTCCTCCCTCAGAATGTGCTCAATATGGCATTCATCGAATTGGGTCATCACAGCCCTTACTAGGCGAGCATATTTAGCCATCGTATCATCCCTTGCCTCAAACTCTCCCTTCACCTGGGATATGACCAGCTTCGAGTCTCCACAGACTTTTAAGTTCTTGACTCTAAGTGTCCCTGCTAAACCAAGACCAGCTATCAGAGCTTCATATTCTGCCACATTGTTTATGGTTGGGATGTCTAACTTCATGGCATACTCAATTAAGAACCTATCAGGGCTTTGTAAAACCAAACCTGCTCCACTTGAATTTATTTTTGATGCTCCATCAAAATAGAGAACCCAGTATTCTTTCTCCTTATCGACCTTTTCTTTGTCCTCCTTATCAACTTCCTTGTCTTGAGGTATGGTATGTTCCTGCCCCCCGACTTCTTGGTTGGGTATGGTATATTTCTTTAATTCCTCAAATGCCTTCTGGCTTTCTTCACTCCATACAAAATCCTTAACTTACTTTAAAGACTTGAAGAACGACAAACACTTGTCTCCAGATTTTGAGATGAATCGTCCCAATGCAGCAACCCTCCCAGTGAGCCTTTGAACATCTTTGATAGTTTTTGGGGGCTCCATGTCCAAGATTGCCTTTATTTTATCGGGATTGGCTTCGATTCCTCTCTTGGAGACCATTGGAGACCATCAATGCCAAAAACTTTTTGGATCCTACTCCGAAAGCACACTTTGTAGGATTTAACATCATCTTATGGTATCTCAGGACCTCAAAAGCATCCCTCAAATGGGTTATATGGCCAGTCTTCACTAGACTTTTGACTAACATGTCATCAACATAAACTTCCATGGTCTTGCCGATAAGATCCTTAAAAATTTTATTTACCAACCTTTGATGGGTGACTCCTGCATTCTTGAGACCAAATGCCATAACAAGATAACAATAAACACCAAAGTCAGTGATGAATGATACCTTTGGGATGGTGTCCTTGTGCATCTTGATCTGATTATATCCACTAAATCCATCCATGAAGCTCAGCATCTCATGTCCAGCAGTGGAATCTATCAAAGTATCTATCCTTGGCAACGGGAAATAGTCCTTAGGGCATGCGTCATTCAGATCAGTGAAGTCCACACACATCCTCCTTTTCCCATTGGCCTTCTTCACCATTACAAGGTTTTCCAACCATTCTGGAAATTGTATTTCCTCAATGAATCCAGCCTCTAAGAGCTTCTCTACTTCCTATTTTATAGCTTTTTGCCTCTCTGGGGAAAAACTTCTTTTCTTTTGCTTCACTGTCTTCAGATTTGGATCCACATTCAACTTGTGAGTAACCAATTCCGGGTCTATTCCTGGCATACCAGCTGCTGACCATGCAAACACATCGCTATTTTCTTGTAAAAATTTCACCAACCTCCCTCTAAGGGGCTCCTCTATTGTGGCTCCAACGAAAGTCACCTTTTCAGGATCCTCGGAAGCTAAAGGAATCGAGACCAAGTCTTCTGCTGGCTTCCCTCTTTTCTCATCATTCTCTCGAATATCCAGATCTTCAATAGGCAGGACCTGCCCCCCGACTCCATCTGCCCTCAGTGAGGCCACATAACAACTTCTAGCCATTTTTTGATCTCCTCTTTCTTCTCCAATCCCATTCCGGGTGGGAAATTTCATTGCTGAATGGTAGGAAGAAGGGACTGCCTTAAAGGCATGTATCCCTGTTCTTCCCATTATAGCGTTATAAGTCGAACTAGCCTTCACCACAACAAAGTCCAACATTTGTGTTGCTTGCCTTGGTTCCTGACCTATGGTTGTTGGCAACTTGATTATCCCTTCCACGGGGCACTCTACTCCAGCAAATCCATATATCGGCATATCGGTCGGGGTTAATTGAGAATCATTATAACCCATCCTTAAAAAAGTGTCATGGAGCAAGATATCCACTGAAGCACCATTATCTACGAGGACCCTCTACACCGGACTATGTCCTATTATCTGTGTTATGACCAGCGGGTTGTCATGAGGAAATTTCACACCCTCTAGGTCAGAATCATCAAAAGCCATTGTTACTCCTGTCCTGGCCCTCTTCGGGGCTTCTCCAACAATATGCATAACCTCTCTTATATATGTTTTCCTGGAGTTCTTGGATAATCCAGCAGCAGTTGGTCCTCCAAAAATCGTGTTTATCATAGGCCTTCGAGGCCCCGGCCCTCCAAAAATTGTCATGACCAACATCTTTGTGAAATCTGCAATACATGCTCTTATCTAGCTTGGCAGGATCAGCCTTCAAAGGTTTAGGCCAACAAACATCTCGATCTTTCTTGATTTCCATCAAGATCTGGCTTCTAGGAGTATTCAGCTTAGCATATTAAGTGAACTTTTGCCCAGGTCCTCCCTTCTTGGGGGTTGAATCAGGGTTTTACTCAGTTCTAGGATACTTGTCCTTAGCGATATATTCTAGGTCAGTTTTCTGCTTCTTGCCTCCAGCGGGCTCGTTGCTCACGACTGTCTTCCTCATACTCTCTTCCACCTTGCTATACTTCCCTGCCCTATCTTGGAGCTGCAATATGCTTTCAGGGCGCATTTGGCCAAGGACATCTTGAAAAACTCATCCCTAGTTCCCTGTTGTAGTGCTATCATGGCTACCTTGTCATCAAGGCCCGGGACTTTTAAAGCTTCCTTTGTGAAACGATTCAGGTAGTCTCTTAAGGATTCCTTCGCCCCCTGTACAATGCTCATGAGGGATGCTGAACTTTTCTCATGTACTCTCCCACTGATGAATTGCTTAATAAAAGCCCGACTTAATTCTCTGAAGGACCCAATAGAGTTTGGGGGTAAACGACTATACCACCTTTAAGCCATGCCCGACAGGGTTTGAGGAAAGGCCTGACACTTAATAGCGTCATTCACGGGCTGTAGCAACAGTGCATCGGAGAATGTCCTGACATGATTGGCGGGATCTCCAGTGCCATCATAAGCTTTAATAGTGGGCATCTTAAACTTTCTTGAGATATGGGTATTCATTATTTCTTTAGTGAATGGTGGGGTAGGATCATCAGGATCTCTAAGGGGAAGAAGATTGCTTGGATCAGCCCTTTGGACAACAGCCCTTCTCTGTATCGGACCATCCAGGTCTATGATAGGGGGAGGATTCCTCCCCCTTGGGGGTAATGGGGGTCTGGTGTTCTGGTGTGACTCCAAGTCGCGCTTCATCCTTTGAATCTCAGCCTTATGAGCCCTAATCCTTTCCTGCACTTCTTGGGAATTCGTCCCTTGGGTGCTCCTAGGACGTTGGCGACCATCAGCCATCGGCTCTTTTTCAGCACGCCTCCTTCTTTGGGCCACTTCATCATCTGAAGGTTCGGAGTCTCTCTCAGTGTAAGGACCAGAAAATTCCTAATACTCAGGGATTGGAGCCAAATCTTGTATATAGGGGGCGATCGCCCTCGTGATTCACTCCGCCCAGCATGTCCACTTTCTCCAACTTCGGGATAAAGGGGCATCCCATAGGGGGGTTAGTAGTCACAATAGTTGAATACTCATACCCAGTGGGTCGAGAATTCACAGGTGCATGTAGTTGTTGAACTTGGGGATTCGTACCTTAAGTAGCCGAGGGAATCGTCCCTTGTGGTTGAGGTTCAGTTGCCCCTATCTGGGCTTCTCCTTGCGTGGCTGCATAAGTTGAATGAGGAGGTACCTCCACTGTTGATGAAATCACTTGGGTTGTCCACGTTGGTGTTCCTCCTTCAAGGGTTCTAACTGTTCTCCGTGTTCTCGCCATGGTTTTTTTTTCCACAGACGGCGCCAAATGTTATGGATTAAAAACTAAGGTATATAACTGCTGTATTTATTACTAAGGAACGTGAGCTTCGAAGCTCTATTTGACTGCTCTTGTATTTCGTGACTCAATCTGCCTTAACAAGATGCCTACGTACCTTGCTGATTGCCAAGGATTAAGTCAAAAAACGTAGTTCTAATTTTTGGGGTGAGACCCCTATATAGATGTTGGTAGTCCTTGAATTGGACTTGGTATAGGAGACTTGGTGGTCAAGTCACAGAATTAGAATGGACTTTGGAGTCCTAGAAAGTAGGAAGCTGATTCCCTATCCTACCAGGTTCCTTGGAGGAGAATCTACAAGTATTTATATCTCCACTAGGACTTATCTTAATAGCTGTTTTTATCCCTTATTAATTAATTATTAAATTAATTAATATTCAGGGTTTTGGGCCTTCTTTGTTCCATCAGACCTGATCTGGTCCATCAGGCCTGATCAATGTGTTAACCTTTTTGGTCTGAATGTCATACATCCTCTAATTGGCCCTTGTAGCCCAAATTATGTGTAATTAATGTAATATTAACTACGTAATCAGGATTTATTTATTCCCTATCAATTATGTTCAAGGCTCAATATTTATTATGATTTTGAATTCAGTTTCGAGTATTCGAACCTTGTTATTTATTTATAAAATGATTCTGGTACTTGTTTTAAGTCTGAAAAATGTTCAAAAATCCGTATTAAATACCAGAAAATTATTTTAACCTCGAACCTTCTTTGAAAAATCATTTTTATCGAATACCTTGCATGTTATGTGCTATGTGCTATCTGATTAATGTTATATATGCCTATGTGTCTATTGTTTGATTGTTTTAGTCATAACTTTTAATTCGTAAATTGGATTTGGGTGAAATGAAGGGTAGATAGAAGCTAGTAACGTCTATGTGACGATTAAAATAATATGAGATTGAGTATTGATAGATACTTATAATGTCTAGCAGAGGAAATGAGGCGTAGAAAAGGAAACTAGGTGATCAATAAATAAAACTAAGGCGTAGAAAAAGAATGCAAGTGATCAGTGAGAAGAAGATAGGCATAGAAAAATAAGACAAGTGGTTGTTGAGTAGAAACGTTAGACGAATGCAAGTGAAGATGGAAATCATTTGTTATAAGGCAAGTACTTCTGAACCTTTCTCGAGATATATTGCAAATAATTCTGAACTTCCTCGTAACATGTTGTTAGTAATTAAAATAGTCTTGTTTTATATTGTAAGTGCTTTGACTTATTCCACTTTGAACCTTGATCACATCATTGAACTTTGAGATGTAAGCCTTATTCTTTGTAAACCATCGATTGTTGATTTTCCAGAGATTAAACCGTACAAATACGATACCACCTCACAAATACATATATACCATACACCAAACACTGAGACAGAATTACGTGAACATACAGAAACTTATATACCCTATAACACTTTGTGACATCAAAGATACACACCTTATATAATCATTGAAACATTGTTCATCTAATACCTGATTTTCCAATTGGCTTGAAGCCGTGTTTCATATATATACCTTGACATACCCTAGTAATACTCATGAATTGTTTTATACTCTGAGATAAATGTTTTATCAATGTTAATCATAATTCTGTTTTAGTGAATTATAATGTTTATCATATTGAATTATTTTTGAATTGGATAGTTTTCTTTATGTGGACCAGATTCGTGGTCGAATTAGGCCAATGTGTGCCTTAGATCCAGTGTATAGAGCGGAGCCGTATGCCTTGCTCGGGGTTAGTGCGTGACTGATCAGCAGTCTAACCTTGGTTTTAAAATTTAAAACCAATATTCAATTCTAATGATTGTTTAACAAGAAACTTGATTCCTCTGAATTATCTCAATTGATCATTGCTTAACCTCAGTTATGGTTATTATAACTTGCTGAGCTAGTTAGCTCACTCTTGCGAATCTGTTTATGTATTATATAGTTAAAAAGGAAATGGTTGATAGCGAGGTTTCCTAGTCCAGTGTGCAAGGTAGGATTCCAGGTTGAGTTGGATCGAGCTAGCAGGAGTTTTATATTGTAATTGAGTTATGCAAGATTGTAAGAATAATTTCTTTATCAGTTGTAAGTTAAACTCGTTGGGATTTGGTATGATGTAGCAAAAGTTAAGGCTGTGGCTTGTTTTTATACTTTAACCTGTTACGATCCGTGTTTGTATTAAGAAGGGTCATTACTTATAATATTTTATATACATGTTTATATTGTATGTGAGTGGTGAACCCCAAACTTCTGACCCGGGTTTGGAGGGCGTCACAAAAGGTGTCTGATCTCAAACAGGAAAGATGAGAAGCTTGCTTTACAGAGAGTAATGAAAGGTAATCTGTTCATAGCTGACTTGAGTTCTACCTGTGATTGGGTAATGAGGTGTGTCTACAACAAAGCTTCATCCAGACGAAGTTGGAGATGGCATAAGAAACTCTCACACTTGAATTTCAAGACAATGAACTCACTGGTAAAGAGAGAGTTGGTAAGAGGTCTACTACAGATGGAATTCTATCAAGAAGGACTATGTGAAGCATGTAAAAAGGGGTAGTCAAATGAAAGAATAATACAGAATCAAATAAATGACAAGTATCACTAAATCTCTTCAGTTGATCCACATGGATTTATTTGGTCCGGTAAATGTGTTGTCACTATCAAGAAAAAGATATGCTTTATTGATGGTCGATGATTACTCAAAGTACACTTGGGTGTTGTTCTTACAATCAAAGAATGAAGCGGCACATATGATTGTTGATCACATAAAAAAGATTGAGCTGGAAGCGAAAGTACCTGTTAGGAATGTTAGGATCAAGCGCTTACCAGTTACTCCAAAAGCAGCTACTTATGGAGAAGACACAACTATAACCTTTATAGTGTAGTAGCCAGCGCCACGTTTCGATATAGAGAGATGCTGGACACCCCAACAATCCCCCCAGCATCTGCCAGCACTACCAAGTCCACATTTGAGAAATGGATGTCCCCGTCTGAGACCATGGCTGCACAACATACCTTTGGCATAAATCTCATAAATATGCGCGACAGTGGGAATCGTACCCGTGACCTGCTATAATACCATTTGTTAAGATAAAGTGCTTACCAGTTACTCCAAAAGAAGCTACTTGTGGAGAAGGCGCACTATGACCTTTATAGTGTAGCAACCAGCGCCAAGTTTCGATATAGGAAAATGCTGGACACCCCCAACAAGGAAGATCAGATCTAATAATGAAATAGAATTCAAAAATGCATTTCTTAATTAATTATGTATTGAGAAAGGTATTTTGAGACAGTATTCAGCACCAAGAACTCCTCAACAAATTGGAGTGGTTGAAAGGAAGAATCGTACTTTGGTTGGAGCAGCAAGGACTATGCTAAATGAATCAAGAAGAACCTGTAGTTGCTCCTATTATTCCTATTGTAAATGGAAATAATGATTCTGGCTTAAATATTGATAATGGTGGTAATACAAATCAGACAGAAAGCCCTACTAGAACCACTAATCAAAGAACGAAATCATTAAGTCATGAAGACAGCAAATTAGGGGAGCAGGAAGAGAATATATTATTCATACTCAACATAATGTTAAACAAGAGGAGACATCAAAATCTTGATCCTAATATTTATGTACAATCATTTAGAAATACAAATAATTGATAAATCACAAAATCAATAAATTAATAACAATGAGACCTAGATTAGTAAGCCAATAAACTACCCCTATTAGGAAATACAATTAACCTTTTTCAGAGCGGTAATCTGACTTTCATATGAAATCCAAAATATAGGCTATATAAGTGAACCCCGGCCTTCTCAAATTTTAATATATATTCAATTGTTACTAGCTTCTTGCGTCTGCTCATCGAATTCATATATTTATACTATATTATTATAAGTCAAACATTATTTCGTTTGGTCGGTTGGTTAACAACTTCATAAGAGCATTTTCAACCCATTACACTATTTTGGTGTAATTTTTACACCAAAATAAGGTCAAAACTACACTATTTATAAATTCAACTACAACCCATCAACACCAAATTTTACACCATTTTTGTACTATACAAATTACTTTATTACTAAAGTATAAAAGTAAAGTTAAAAGTAATAAAGTGGTTGGATACAAATGGAACAAATTTGTTTTTAGTAAAAAAGTACAAGGGCGACATGGGAATATACAAAAACTCTAAATAATTAGTGTGACACCAAATTTGGTATAACTTTTAGAGTTGGATTGTAGAGGAATTTTACACCAAAATAGTGTAAAAGTGCAAATTTAGAGTTGGATGGGTGATGGTATTAACACCTTTCAAAACAAAGTTCAAACAAAAATAACTTAATTTAAATAAATTAAATCATGTATCCAATATAACTACATACTCTGTAAATTATTATCCAACTTTATTTCTAATCATACTCAACTTTTTTCTTACCTCTTTGTAGAGAACCACACACTTCCAAAATTAACTTTAGTAATTTAAATTATAATATAACAAAATAATTAATCTATACGATACTATTATAAGTGAAACATAGTTTCGTTTGGTTGGTTGGTTAACACCTTCGTAAAAAGTACAATAATGCCTTCCAAAACAAAGTTTAAAAAAATATAATTTAATTAAAGAAATTAAATCATGTACCTAATATAACTACAAACTCTATGAATTATTATCCAACTTTATTTTTAATCGCACTCAACTTCTTTTTTACCTCTTTTGTAGAGAACCAAAACATTTTTAAAATTAATTTTAATAATTTAAATTATAATATTATAAAATAATTAAAAATCAAGAAAAAAAATTTAAAAAAAATATTTTTTAAAAAATAATACGAAATTATCCACATATACATCACTGTTATTTGGACTCCCGCCTTCTTATAGAAAAGCGATTTATGGGTTGTCTCAATTTATGGGTTGTGCTAAGAGAACTTTTTGGAATTTTAACTATCTAAATTTTGAATCACCCAATAATATAATACATAAAAATATTACGTGAATATTTTAACTTCATTGATCTCCATAATATGTAATTAATATTTTTTTATAAATTATTAAATAATAAAATTACAGAGGTTAAAATTAGTTCGTGCATCGTAGAGATTATAGGTCAGTACAACTATGTCAATCAAATACAATATATAGATTTTGTATAGAGTTTGTAAACCAGGATGTCTGGATTAATTCCTCAACGATGCACGAAAGACTTAGGAATTTATGCGAATTCAAAAACGAACGAATTTTGTTAGTTGTTACAAGAAGGACAAACAAGACGAAAGTTTATGGCCGCAATTGATAGGTTGTTTGGAAGAGAAAGATTGAGAACAAGTAGCCAAGAAGAGATTTAGGTGTATTTATTTCAGATTTTAAAAAATTGACAATAATCCATAAATTTTAAAAAAAATTGTTGATTTTACCTATTCGTGGATTTTGATGGAGTTAATAAAAAAAATTGTAGAGTCTTGTGTGAAGTTTTTCATAAATCCTTTAAAATCTCATGTATTCTAAAGAGATTTCAAAAAATTAAAAATGAACTAACAATTTCATCAAAATCCACCACTTTTTCAAATAAAAAAAATTCACGAAATTTTGAATATATCAGATTTTGATGGATTTTTAAAAATCCAAACTAAATACCGTCATATTTCAGTAGACTGTTTAAAATCTAAATTGAATACACTCAGATTTTAAAACATTTTTTTTAATCTCTATTGTATATCATCAGATTTTAAAAGATTTTTTAAAATTCAAATTAATACCTCTTGATTTCAAAAATCCATAAAAATTCTTTAAAATCTTGAGTAAATACACACCTATAAATATTTAGGGTTTAAATATCGTTGTGGATGTATGTTATGTAAAAATTACCGTTTACCGAAGAACATTGTTGCTGCTTTGATCACAAATGTATAATTATGTTAGATTATTTTTGGGTTAAATATTAAAATGGTCACTCAACTGAGCAACATATATCAGTTTAATCATCGAAGTTAATGGGATATCATTTGAATCACTACAGTCATAATAAATATAAAAAAGATACTTCAAAATGTTTGTTCGAGAATTAGAATTATTTTATGGAGTTCTATATATTTTTTTTGAATCCTGTTATAAACAAATGAAAATGTATGAATTCTACTCTTTTATAAAATATAGTAAAATTTTTAAAAATGTATCTACTGTTTATTTTTAATTTTGTAGTCATTTTATTTATTTAAATAAAAATAATTAGTAGATAAATTTTAAAAAATCTCACAAAATCATTTAAAATACTATGAATTTATAACTTTTCATTTGGTTGTACTAGGATTTAAAAAAAATGTTTAGAACTTCACAAAATAAATTTTAATTCTCGAGCACATATTTTGAGCTATCTGTTTGATATTTATTATGACTTTAGTAATCCAAATGATATACTATTAACACTTTGACATTTAACCCGATTATTCTTAATGTTTTTTATTTTTCTAATGTGCGTCGAAAAACACCAAACTTATTTTTTATGATTATGAATTTGGTGCATTTTTATTTGATGTATTTTAATTTGTAGTGTTGTTATAAATGCAAGGATCCATCTATATTTATGATTAGAAGACAAATTAATCAGATGGAAGTTAGTGCTTCTGGTATTCCTTTGGCAGACATTGGAAAAACAATTTATTTTATAGTCAAATGATTGTTGTAGAAAAGAATTCAAATTATTGTATACTTTCTTCATCCCAAATTAGTTGTCTCATTTGATTTTTGCACGTAATTTAAAGGTATTGATTGCAGTATCTTCGATATTATTTTTCAAGTTTTTTTTGTGAATAAAAGTTTAAATCTTAAATTTGTATTCACAAAAAATAATAATTAAAAAATGATCAAAGGAGGTATACGGTCAAGAAAACTTAAAATACGCATAAAAATGAGACAACTAATTTGAGAAAGAGGAAGTATAAATTGAGTTGCTCATTAATCAAAACGGAGTTCAATCGTATAATTTTTTTTACCAATTCTTTTAGTAAACTGCTCTAAAATGATATTATTGGGACCAAAAAATTATCAATTTAGAGAATTTATCACATAAAATAAGTTCATACTTCTCCAATTTATATGTAATTAAATTCCAAAAAAATATTCATAAATTTAATAATATTTTTTTCTATAAACATCATCCAAGATAGAAAAATCAAAATAAATAATTTAAAGAAAATTAAGATAATAAATCATTCAAAAGTTATTAGATAAAATAATTATCTTAAATTAATATCAAAATATTTTCCTATATTATATAAAAATGTTTAGTTAATAAAAGATAACACTGTGAAAGTTTGGTTTGATATTTAATACTACAATTTTCTGTAAAAAAATTATATCATGACATATGAATGATCAAAATTTAATTATTATCTTAATTCGTTAGCTATATTGTCTATACGTTCTACAACTCCGATGACATTATTGTCTATATTGTTTGTATTTTTTGCTGGTAATTTTTAAAGATAGGTTAAATAAGTTAACTAAAGGTTATTCAATTTTTTTACTAAAATAAATGCCCCGTTAATAAATATTATACCATGTAGGATAACTATTATGCCACATGTGATATGTGATATGGTAATATTATTATTAATACGTATTGTTCATACGTCTCACCGCTGCTACATATGTTTGCAAAAATAGATCCTTTGCTCCTAAGAGCAATTTCAAGGATTTGGTTGAAATTTTGATCGAATCTCTCTTTAAATTTAACAATTTGATCCAAATTTGGGTCCAAATTATAAAATAATAATTTTTTAATATTTTAAATTTTAATAAAAAAAATATTTCAGTCTTGTAGGATATTAAATTTTTTCTTAATATTTGATTATTATATTTAACTAAATGTAATATTTTAAATATAAAATTAATAACAAGTAATGTAATTGTAATTAAACTTTAAATATATAATAAAATAGTAAATACATTTATTTCTATTTTTATAATAAAAATATTAATAATAAACATTACATTCAAATAAGAAAAGTACAAATACTAATTAAATATTAAAACACTATTAATTAATGCTAATTCTCAGAATTAATATTATTTTTCCCACAAATACTCAACTAGTGCATCTCCAAGCACAATATGAGCCTTCTTATTTCTTAAGAAATGCAAGCATTTTTAATTTAGTTATATTTTAGTATTTTATTAATATAAAATTATAAATAATAATAAAGAATTCAAACATTAGTTAATTACATTTATAAATATTCAAAATCAAAATTATATGTAATAAAATAAATAAGAAAAGTTAAAAACTATTATTTTAATCTTGGTCCAAATTTGAACGGATGAGTAATGTCGGTCAAAATTTAGGCCGACACTATTCATCGGTCCAAATTTGGACCGGGATAATTATAATTTTGTGATTGATGATTCTATTGGTTATTCAAGAATTACTTAATATTTATTTATTTATTTATAATCTAATTAACGGTCCGATTTTAAAATCGCTTAAGCGTCCGCTTATATCCAATTTATGCTTTTTATAATACTGTTATGATTTTTTTTTTGTGATTCTTAGATTATTAGAAAACAAATTAAAATTTTTACATAAATGGTTGAGACGTCCCCTTTTTTTTTTGCTAAATGTTGAGACGTCCCCTTTAAAAGTACGTATACGAAAATATCCAAATTAACTGATAAATATAAAATTATTTTGTGTTTGTTATTTTTTCTTGAAATACTCATGACCGTGAAATCAGAAGATCACTCGGAAGAGGAATGGATTCGTTGCAAACTTGCAACACATGAATATTTGTAATGGTACTTAGTTTGTCTTCCTGCGTTCGACTGTGCTGGGATTCCCGTACTGTAGCACAAAACTTTAAAATTGAGCGTTACTCTCCCCCCTTCATTTATATATTCTGTTTTATGTTTTATTCATTTTGATAAATTTCAAAATTTATCAAAAATAATAAAGTTTTATAATATAAAAATAAATTATATTCTACTTATAATCATTATTTTTGTAACACAAACTGCAATTAATACATATAATATAAGCGTGCGAATAATAGAAATCAACAAAATCCCAAAACTTTTTGTTACATTCGTGTCCGCACGTTATACACACGGGAAAATTCAAAGGCGTCGCAAGCCTCGGATTGTCCTTCGGAAGCTCAAAATTTGCACCTCATGCGCGCACACATAGGTGTTGTAGTAATACATAAGAACATATTTTATAAAGTTATGTATGCTCATTTACAAAATTAATGTGAAACTTTCATTTTTTCACAAATTTTCACTACTTGAAAAACATATGTCATAGCCTATTTGTTTATTCGTGAATTTAACTCAACTCAAATAAGAATGTAACAAGTAAATAGTGGTTCTATCGTCAAAAAGATCTCTCAAAGTAACATCTGTCAAAGGATTCAGAAACAATGTTCATCTACAGACTTGAGAAATTACTTCACTGGAAGAAGTTCAAGAAATTGATCAAGCCTCAGTGATATAAATCAAGATTGTGGATTTAATCAAGTGTCAGAGATCTTGTCAGGGTATCAGATAATTACAGGGATTTAATCTGAAGAAAATCAAGTTATCAAAGTCAAAACATGAAGAAACGTCACGAAAGTTAGTCACTCATGAACCAGACAGTACATCGAGTGTCAACATTGAAGTGGTGCAATTTATTCATAATTGACAGTGATTTCCAGAAGATTTTTAGAAGAATGGTTCATGTTCAAGAGTAGTATTAATTCTCTATTAATTAATTAAGTCATATTTTTTAATTAAAAAAATAAATTATATTTGCAAAGATTAATTTATTTATTAATTAAATTAATTAATTAATTAATTCTGAATTAATATTATGAATTTTCAGAATTGATTTTGAATTTATATTCAATATTAATTCAGCATGACAATCAATTGAACTGGTATGACAATCAGATTGTCATACCGAAAGTCATACTAATTCAAATTGATTGTCATACCGAAAGTTCTACTAGCTATGAGATTGTCTTTCCAGTTCAAACAATTGTCTCACCGATTGTCATGCTAGTTCAAACAATTGTCATACCTATTGTCTTGCTAGTTCAAAAGATTATCTCACCGAAAGTCATGCCAATTCTCAGATAGTCATGCTAGTTCAAGTGATTCTGTTGATTGAATTATAAAAGACAGAAGCAGCAGAAGACATTGAAGCTAATCAATTACTCAAGAACAAACAAAGCAGCAGCCAAACAAAACATTTCATCTCTTCACTACTGCACTTCAAGATTATCAATTTCTAGTTTTAAAGTTAAATCCAAACCACTAGAAATCATTCTCTTGTTCTTGTGTAACTATCTAGCGGATCAAAATCCCTAGAACTTAATCTCAAATTGCTTTTAGCATTTGATCTTTTTATTGCAAAATAGAAAAAGTTCATGTCGAATTTATTCTAGATTTGTAATAATTTATTTGAGATTAATCCCTTGTAAACGATATCGTTGTTGTAACACCTTTCAAGTTTAATAATAGTTTTATTTAACTTGAATTTTGTTGTACTTTTTTATTCCGCATTAAATTCGATTAAACAGTATAGTTTGTATTCAACCCTCTCTTTTACAAACATATTGGAACCTAACAATTGTTATCAAAACCTTCTGATTAACGAACAAATCAAGATCCTAGACTTTTGTGATTTTTCAGCTCCTTGAATTTTTATTTATTCAAAAATTCATAATGACTTCACAAAAAGTTGGAACTGTTAAAATTCCACTATTCGATAAAGAGAATTATATTATGTGAAAGAAGAAGATGTTCTTGTTTTTACAAGTTGCAAATCCCAAATATCCAAACTTGTCCAAAAATTCTGATGGTTATTGAACCAGAGGTTACAGTAGATAATGTTGTAATTACCAAAGCTAGAAACTATGCAAAAGATCCTCAGGATTTTACTCCTGCTGAACAGGAAGAAGCCTCCTTGGATGCCAGCCTTCAGTTAATTTTAGTTGATTCCCTCGATCCCTTGATGAACAGACATGTGATGAACTGTAAAAATTCCAAACACATATGGGAAACTATTGAGGTGATTAACGAAGGCACATAGGAAGTTAGGGAGAACAAGTTAGAGATCCTAACCTCTGAATATGAACATTTTAAATCCAATCCAGGAAAGGAATTACTGAAGTGTTCGAGTGGTACAATGCATTGATCAACAACCTGAACATAAATGGAAAATATTATTCAATCAGGGAGATCAACAAAAAGTTCCTTTTAACACTGACAACTCATCTTGAACATAGAATCACTGCCATAAGAGAAGCTAGAGATCTGAGTGAGATTTCTTTGGATAGACTCTATGGTGTGTTAAAAACCTATGAGTTGGAGCAGATTCAGTAGAAGGAAGTCTAAGGGAAAGATAGAGTGGTCAGCACATCTACTGCTCTAGTAGCTGAAGGTCTACAACAGCAACAACAATCTCAACAGTCAGAGAGAATGGTACAGTCTTCCAAGGCTGAGGAAAATGTGTTAGTAGCAGAATATGATCCTCCTACTACAAATCAATCCGGTGATGATTTTTACTCCTTGGAAGAGCTGGAGCAATTGGAAGATGAGTCAATGGCTCAGATTGTCAAGAGTTTCTCCAATGTCAGATTCAAGAGAAATCCCAAGTTCAAATACAAGTCCAACTACAACAGATTCCAGAAAGGTGGATCTTCATCCTCTAACACCAGCAGTGGTGGATACAAAACAGGGATGGTTGATCGGAGCACCATTCGATGCTTTAACTGCAATGAGTTGGGACACTTTGTCACAGAATGCAGGAAGCCAAAGTAAGTAAGGAAGAACTCTTATGATTCAAATCAGAAGAGTAACTCTGAAAGGGCTTATCTGGAAAAGGGAAGAAGCTAGGATGATAGTGATAGTGAAGATGAAGAAGTTGGGAATCTTGCTCTTATAGCTATTGATGGAAATACTTCATCGTCAAGAAAAGAGGTAAAATTTACTGATGCTGAATTATTCTATTATCTAGGAGGTTCCTTAGATTGTGCTCATCGTGATAATGATCTGTTAAGTCAGCAGATCAAAGACCTTGAGAAAGAGGTCAATGAATTAAGACTTGTGCATATTAATCAAGACAAATTAAAAGAACAAGTATCTTTTCTAGAGAATAGAGTTAACTGTTATAGACAACTCGAAAATATTCTCAAAGACAAGATCACCGGTCTTGAGACTAAGGTTAAAGCTTACTTTAATTCTTGTTTGAAGGCTAAAGAGTTCTACAGTAAGCAAGCTGTTAATCAAACATGTGGAATATGTTTTGATTACAATGCTGCTATTGGAGAATTAGGCATAAACTCCCCTATTCATGTATGTGCTAAAGGTAGGGAAATACCACATGTGCTTAAGGGTGTTGATAAACCCCTCTATAAAGGATCAATTGCCGAACCATTTGATGAGACCTCCTTTATTATTCAAGAAGAAATACGTGCTGAAGATCGTGCTAATGAGAAGGTTGTCTCCAAGCCAAGTGTGTCGAAAGTTTCAGTCAAAGTTGTGAAAGCAACTGAGACTAACTGAGACACACATGAGTTGGATAACAAAAATGCCATGTCTACCATGCATAATTTTCCTGTTGTTAATCCCTCTCATAAAGTATGTGGTGTTCTTAATTGTATGTCTTGTGCTTTTAATTTGATGTATGCTTAATTTAATGGTAAACATGTTTCTAGTGATAAGAATACTCCTCGTCAGCATGTGAATAATAGGAAACATAATAGGTCTAAGACTGCTAGTCCTCTTAAGGCTAGAAAGGAAACATTTGTGCCTAAGCCTAAACAGAAATTTGTGAAGGCTGTTTACAAGGTCAAATGTCCAGTCGTTGAGAAAGTTGAGAACACAAAAGTTAAGAATGTTGTTTTGCCTGATAAAGGCTAATTCTACAAGTATGTCGGACCCAACCAAGTTTGGGTTCCGAAGAAAGTTTAATCCATTTTTATTGCAGGGCATTAAATAGGTGGAACCGGCAGTGTGGATTCTTGATGGTGGATCGTCAAGACATATGACCGGAGATAGAGCCCTGCTATCAAATGTGGTTGAGAAAGCTGGCCCAGTAATTACCTTTGGAGATAACAGCAAATGTTTAACTGAGGGATATGGCTGTTTGCAAGCTGGTAATGTTATCATTGAACTTGTAAATATTTTCTGTATTTTTTGCTATATTTATATAAGTTTTTATTTATACTTTCTGTAATTGTAAATATTATTTGAGATATTACAGTTGTTAGGAGTTAACAATTGTATGATATATGAAATTGAATGCTGATATCTCTTTGATAGATATTTGGTATTTAATTCATTGATATTTTTTTAATTATATTATAATTGTATGCAACATAATTATTGGTATCTAAAGTACTTGACAAGTATCGGTCAATGATATATTGTTAATATTTTGTTGCAAATAGTTGTGGGATTTTAAGTTCTAGTGAATTTACATAAGTTGTTATATCTGAAAGATTCACTATAATTTGAAATCAGCAGCATAGTCATTATTGTTAATATTATTTTTCAACAAACAATATTGTTGATTATAATTTTATTAAGATAGATTATGGAGCTTTTGACATGAATGAGAATTACTTAGACTTTACCCTAAGTGATCAATGCTTTAACAAAAACTCATTCATATTGAAAGTCAAAATCTTTCTTTCTCTTCTTAATACTGCTAGGTCATCAGTCTGTGTCTTCTCAAAATCATTTATCTTTTTAGGCATAAAAACAGACGTGTGCACTCGAGCAGTTTTAGGAAAAAATCAAACTTCTTTCAACATTAGTGATTTCTTATTTCATTTAAAATCTTTTGAAGTCACTATTGTACATCATTTCTCTCAAAAGATTAAATGTATGATTTTCATTCATTATAGATCTTAAGTATATTTTATCTCTATTGTCATATGTTCTATGATACAGGTTCAGCCTCCAATGACCTTCTTTCATTGACAGTCATGAGGTTGAAAACCCATAAAATCTATCCCAGACTGTAAATACAAACATAGAAATAGAACCAACCAACACTCCCTTACCACTAAAATGTAGTATGAATGAGCATGAGGGAGATAGTGCCTTAGTGCACTACATAAGGAAGGTTCTGAAGTCAACCCAGCAGCTCTGTCTCCTACAAAGATGAGTAGTATTTAAACCGAGACAACTGCTAGCCCCCATACATCTTCTCAAAAAGATGTAATGGCTGAAAAGGCACAAAAACAGTTACTAGATTCATTCTCTCAACAGGGTGCGTCTATTGAAATTTTCCTGTCGGCCAAGGCATCCGATGTAGTGTCACCACCTCAAACATAAACAATTCTTGATGAACAAGGAAATGTCACACACACAA
This sequence comes from Apium graveolens, assembly GCF_009905375.1. Taxonomy (NCBI): domain Eukaryota; kingdom Viridiplantae; phylum Streptophyta; class Magnoliopsida; order Apiales; family Apiaceae; genus Apium; species Apium graveolens. Next base: position 77,798 of record NW_027417387.1, read on the forward strand.
AGGATGAGTTGACGAAAACAAGAGTTTTGACCATTTTAAGGTCAGATTCGATTGTTCAAGGTTCTTTAATGAACCAATTACCTTTACAGGTGTTAGGAGAGGATACTGATCCAAAAGCCATATGTTAGTAGTCAGTGTCTACCTCCCCAGGATTAAATCCCCTGGATGCATCTGCGGATAGTGGATCTGACATAGGTGCAGATCGGTAACTTGTTGACAATGATTCAGATATTACCTGATGAATCACAAGAAAATGTCTTCACAGACATTAAAATGGAACTTTGATCTTTATGCTAAATTCGTTGGATCATTTTTTACCTTCCCAGAGTTCAAATCTGGAACCCTAAAAGGGAAACTACAACTTGTAGATTATGACTCAGATTTATCTGACGAGTTTAACAAGGATGGGGATTTGCGAACTCCCATTGCACCACCTGTGACCTCCTTAAGGACGGCTAAGGTGATTTTCCTTGCAGGTACAACTGAATTTTGGAGTTGTGAGAGGAGTGATACATTTGTGAGAATGAGTGTAAACACGAGTGGAGAGAAGAGTGAAACACATGTGAGGTACACTAAACAGAATCACACACTCACAGTAAGGAAGAAAGAGAAACTACTTGTTATTTCTTTTCCAACCAAGTGAAATATGAGAACTCCATCAGACAACGGCATACATTCCTTCTCTAAGGGGGAGATAAAAGTTTAAGTAATAGTTTGGAGGATTCCTCAACTAAGGGGGAGAAATAGCACGGAGGAAAGAAAAAGAAAAAGGTAAAATATATGTACACTATACCATACCATTGTTGTTTGTAACTACGGATCCTATTGTACGGGAGAGGTGGTAAACACAAGGTGATCTCCTTTAAGCAGTTGATTCTCATAGGGGGAAGCAAGAGAGATATATGCTTCTCATCAGGAAATGTGGTTGTACAAAAGAAGATGAAACTACTTGAAGATATGTTCAGTCTAGAGGAATATCTATTTGGAATCTGGAAAATGTTAAATATTATCCAGAACTTTTCTGCTATTTACTTTGTATTTCTGTTTATATCTTTTTCTTATTTGTTAGTTGAGTTATCCTCTAGGTATTTGTTGTTATTGTCTAACAAACAAATAGGGGGAGATTGAAAGGCATATGTCATTGCCTATTTGTTTATTTGAGGATTTAACTCAACTCAAATAAGAATGTAACAAGTAAATAGTGGTTCTATCGTCAAAGAGATCTCTCAAAGTAACATCTGTCAAAGGATTCAGAAACAATGTTTATCTACAGACTTGAGGAATTACTTCACTGGAAGGAGTTCAAGAAATTGATCAAGCCTCAGTGATATAAATCAAGATTGTGGATTTAATCAAGTGTCAGAGATCTTGTCAGGGTATCAGATAATTACAGGGATTTAATCTGAAGAAAATCAAGTTAACAAAGTCAAGACATGAAGAAACGTCACGAAAGTTTATCACTCATGAACCAGACAGTACATCGAGTGTCAACATTGAAGTAGTGGAATTGATTCATAATTGACAGTGATTTTCAGAAGATTTTTAGAAGAACGGTTGTTGTTCAAGAGTAGTATTAATTCTCTATTAATTAATTAAGTCATATAGTTTAATTAAGAAAATAAATTATATCTGCAAAGATTAATTTATTTATTAATTAATTCTGAATTAGTATTATGAATTTTAAGAATTGATTTTGAATTTATATTATATATTAATTCATCATGACAATCAATTGAACTGGTATGACAATCAGATTGTCATACCGAAAGTAATACTAATTCAAATTGATTGTCATACCGAAAGTTCTACTAGCTATGGGATTGTCTTGCCAGTTTAAATAATTGTCTCACTGATTGTCATGCTAGTTCAAGCAATTGTCATACCGATTGTCTTGCTAATTCAAAAGATTGTCTCACCGAAAGTCATGCCAATTCTCAGATAGTCATGCTAGTTCAAGTGGATTCTGTTGATTGAATTATAAAAGACAGAAGCAGCAGAAGACATTGAAGCTAATCAATTACTCAAGAACAAATAAAGCAACAGCCGAAGAAAACATTTCATCTCTTCACTACTACACTTCAAGATTATCAATTTCTAGTTTTAAAGTTAAATCCAAACCACTAGAAATCATTCTCTTGTTCTTGTGTAACTATCTAGTGGATCAAAATCACTAGAACTTAATCTCAAATTGCTTTTAGCATTTGATCTTTTTATTGCAAAATTAGAAAAAGTTCATGTCGAATTTATTCTAGATTTGTAATAATTTATTTGAGATTAATCCCTTGTAAACGATACCGTTGTTGTAACACCTTTCAAGTTTAATAATAGTTTTATTTAACTTGAATTTTGTTTCACTTTTTTATTCCGCATTAAATTCGATTAAACGGTATAGTTTGTATTCAACCCCCCCTCTTTTACAAACATAATGGAACCTAACACTACTAAGAAACTAATTTTGGATGACAATATATCATTAATCTCTTAGTCATTTTGAGTGATTTCAAGCGTCTCTAAAAACTCTCTCGAAGGAGAACGCATTTCAACTCGTTGCACACACACAACATTTTTCCACTTAAGTTATGACTCAAATTGACTTGAAAACGTGAGATTACTATCCACATTTTCCAACAATTCTTCTTCTATCACTACACCATATATTGGCTATTGCAAGCCCAAAAAAATGTTGTATTAGGGGTCGAATGTGTTGCAATATCATCTATTGTAACATTTTATCCAAAATTCGGTGTTGCATTTGCTGCCGTTGCAATAGACCCCTATTGCAACATGTTGTGTGTGTATTGCAACATTTGTCAAGTATTACAATAACCCCATGCTAGAACACTATTGTAACATTTTTAGCATTTTTAGTAACTTTTTTTTAGTGTTACAATATCCTATTGTAACATTTGTCTGCAACATTTATAACCCTGTTGTAATACGTTTTATATTTTAAAGCAACAATTGTATGCAACATTTGAAACCCTATTGTAATACTTTTTAGCTTGCAAGGCAACAGTTGTATGCTACATTTGAAATCCTATTGTAATAATTTTTTTATTTTTGGGCAATATTTCTGTGCAACATTTAGACATATATTGGAATACCAGCTGTTACCAGAAATTCAAACATGCATATATTCTCTTGAAAATAATATATCCAACTGCAACTCAAAATAACCAACTAACCATCAAAATAACAAACCAAACATCTAGTTTAAAGTCGAAACAAAGTCGATAAACACCACAAGTCAGAACATCCATAACCAAACATAGTTCAAGTTCAAGGATATATAGTCTACTTAATCAGCTAGCTAGTTAACAAGTACATTAAAGTATCCAACCAAAAGTTATTAAACAGCTAGCTAGTAACAGGAAATCACTGAGCATTTATGTCTTCACCCCCCTCACTCTGGCCTTCATCAACATCAGAATATAGCTCTTGAACAACAATATCATTAAAATCAGGAACTATATCCCCCAATCTGCCTATTACCTTTGACAGTTTCTCCCGAACCTTTTTGTCAATGATCTCCTGCATTTCAGTAAGAAGTTCCTCCTTTATTGACTTTTTCAAATCAGCAACATCAATACTAGCACTAGAACTCTGACTAAATGCTGGCACATCTAGTTTAACAGTTTTCCTCGTTCGGCCTGATCTTCCAATAAGCCAATTCGGTCCATGGGCTGGCTTTTTTGATTTCTTTTCTGTGTGAGCACTGTTGTTTGCCCCATGAGAACCATCTTCAATATCATGTTGAGCATGTCCATTTTCATCCTTGTCATCGGTAGGAATTGTAGTCTGCCAAATATTGAGGGATCAGAAAATACAATTAAGTTTAACTAGAGCCGAGCGATAATATTTTTTTTACAAGTGCAAATTTATCAATTTTGTCAAAGTGATCTTTTACCTTGTATTTACGTCCTGGCTTTCGTTTACGAGTTTCAACGTAAACAAGATCCGAGGGAGCTGGTTCTTTAGGTTCGATTTTGTTCTCAGCTTTCTGCCAGCAGAATGGAATTGAAGTCATAACATTAAAAACTATAGAATGAAACTAAGGAAATATAGAATTTGGGATTTCATAAGCACATTAAAAGTTATACTACTACTTATGATTTTTATTTATTTATTAGACCAAGTTCAACCAGAATATATTCAAGACTCCGAAACTACATACATTTTCTTAATAAAAGTAACACCGTGCTTTAAACATGACTTACTATTTTCTCTCCAATTTGCGCAAAACTTGTACGACCAGCTGTGTGTGTTTCTACAATCAAGGCACGATTTTCTGAAGCAGTCTTAGATCGTCTGTGACAATTAAGTGAAGTGAACAAAGTATTAAAAAACAGACTACATAAAAAAAGGTTGAATATTATCTAGTTGAGCGATATCAATTTATATACCTGAATTTCCTCATCCCCCCAGTATTTGAGCAGCACCTTGAATACTTCAGTTGAAACAAAACTAGGCTTATTTTTTAGCCTATCCTCATCATTATCATATTGTAGATAATGATCTTTCTTAACCCGACTTTTGTGCAACCTCCACAAATCATTAATAGTCCGCAGTGTAAAGGTTCTTCCTTCCTCGGGAATGATATATTTTTTCTAGTAAATCAATTAAAATAATTAGCCATATTGTAGAAAATTTTGTATCCGGTGAGATAGACAATAGAAAATTTTGTATTTTACGTTAACAAATTGCCATAGCCTCTCCTTCTCACTTTCAGGATATTTATGCCAACTGATGTAATCAAGTGGCACAGACTCCCTGGCCAAGGTCCCTAAGAAGTTTTTGTATTCAGATAAGACCTTGGGATCGTCTGCCACGGCCTGAAATTCTGAATTTAACTAAAAGAGGATGGTACATTGCAATTTGTGAAAACTTCCTTAATCAACTTAAGCAAATCGCTAAATGCTGACTCACTAAATCCGTGAATACACTTTAGTTGGTAGAGCCTAACTATGAAACTTAATCGAGTGAACTTAAGACACTCAGGATACAAAGGCTGCCCACCCTCCTCAACAAGCCGGTAAAATTTTTTTGCATCGTCATCAAGTCCCTTTCTAACTCCATGTTCACTATCATTATTACAATTCTCATATGTGTTACGTATCATTGCCTCTAACTCATCTGCTAAACCCATACCTATATCACTGTCCATGTTATCATCGACATCATTATTCTTATGGTTTGACACTTCATAAATCCATTCAGTGGACTGTGGACAAACACCATTGCAGATGAGATGTTCCTTTATAACGCTTTCACCATACCAATAACGATTACTACACTTTCTACAAGGACATTTCAACTCATTTCCTGATGCATATTCAGAAAATGCATTTGTAATAAAAGCTTTAACCCCCATCCTATATTTATCACTATATCTTGGAAGTGTTACCCATTTTTCTCCTTCAACATCCATTCTCTACATGATTATTCAACAAAAAATAAATTAAACAAACAAACAGTACTTTATTATGCTTGACAGGTCGTTAACACAAAATATGACAACAAATATTCAAAGAGTTATACTAGCAGGGCATAAACACAAATTTAGAACAAATTCAACTAGCATCATAAAACAGGGCATAAACACAAATTTAAAACAAAAAGCAGAGCTCATAAATTTAAACTAACAAGAAACCCAAAAATTATACTAGATCATAAAAACTCTCAAATAACAGAGCACACACACAAATTTCAGAGCCTTCACACAAATTTCAGTAAGAAAAAAATTTAAAAATGAGTAACAGCAAGAAAAATCTAACCTTCAAATTAAATAACAGCTTTAGCTATTTATAAAAATAACCTTCAAATAACCTGCCAAAATGCATGTCAAAAAATAAATGTGGGCTATATATACATATATATACATATAATCAACAACTTCTAATGCAACTTCTATATGAATCAATTTAATCTATAATCGATTTTACCTCTAATCAATTAAATGTATTATACCTCAAATCGATTTTAGGTATCATCAATTTTAACACAAAGATGAGTATCGAGAGAGAGAGAGAGATGAGTATAGAGAGAGATGAGTATCGAGAGAGAGAGAGAGATGAGTATAGAGAGAGATGAGTATCGAGAGAGAGAGAGAGATGAGTACCTGTGCTGTGAGAGAGCGAGAGAGATAGAATAGCTGTGAGAGGGTGAGAGAGATAGAATAGCTGTGAGTGAGAGAGATAGAATAAATTTTGGTACTAATTTTGCCCGCCAATCTAACCCGCCTAAATATTTCGGTCAATTTGACCAAAAGTGTAACTGCTATTGTAACATATTTTAAACCGTGTTGCAATAGCTTATTTGTTTATAATATTATTTAAAAAGCATTAAATCACTGCAACACTTTCCTATCTTATGCAACATATTATAAAACATTGCAACAGATAAGCAACTATTTGACCTACAGCAACACTTTATGCAACAGAAATGTACTTGGGGCTTGCAATAGCCAATATATGGTGTAGTGTATACTCACTTTATACACTTAAATATTAATCGATCATATCACTTTCCCGACATTTCCTAATTTTTCTTCTAACAACAACCATGGCGAGAACACGGAGTGACAACAGCACCCATAGAAGTACACCAGCTGTAACAACCTAAGTGATTTCGTCAACAGTGGAGATACCTCCGCATTCAACCTATGTCGCTGCCCCAGGAGGAGCCCATATAGGGGTAACTGGATCTCAACCTCAAGAGACGAATCCCCAACTTCAACAGCTATATACACCTGTGAATTCTCGACCCGTTGGGTATGAATATTTAACTGTTGTGACCACCAACCCCCCGTATGGGATGCCCCTTTACCTCGAGGTCGGAGGAAGTGGACATACAAGACGAAGTGAAGCACGGAGGCAAATACCCCCTACATTCAAGGTTTGGCTCCTATCCCGGAGGATCAGGAATTTTCTGTTCCTTATACTGAGAGAGATTCCGAATCTTCGGATGATGAAGTGGCCCCAAGAAGGAGGCGTGCTGGCAAAGAACCGATGGCTGATGGCAACCAACGTCCTAGGAGTACCCGATGGGTGAATTCCCAAGAGGTGTAGGAGAGAATCAAGGCCCACGAGGCCGAGATTCAAAGGCTGAAGCGCGACTTGGAGGTGCAGTAGGCTCCCAGACTCCCATTACCACCCAGGGGGAGAAATCCTCCTCCAATCATAGACCTGGATGGTTCGTCACAAAGAAGGGCTGTAGTCCCAAGAGCTGATCCAAGAAATCTTCTTCCCCTTGGAGATCCTGATGATACTTGGAGCTGTAGTCCCAAGAGCTGATAATGAATGCCCATATCTCAAGGAAGTTCAAGATGCCCACTATCAAAGCTTATGATGGCATGAGAGATCCCGCTAATCATGTCAGGATATTCTCTAATGCACTGTTGTTGCAGCCCGTGAATGATGCTATTAAGTGTCGGGCCTTTCCTCAAACTCTGTCGGGAATGACTCAAAGATGGTATAGTCATTTGCCCCCGAACTCCATTGGGTCCTTCAGAGAATTAAGTCAGGCTTTTATTAAGCAATTCATCAGAGGGAGAGTGCATGAGAAAAGTTTAGCATCCCTCCTGAGCATTGTGCAGGGAGCAAAAGAATCCTTGAGAGACTACTTGAATCGCTTCACAAAGGAAGCTTTAAAAGTCCCGGACCTTGATGACAAGGTTGTTATGATAGCACTGCAACAAGGAACTAGGGACGAGTTCTTTAAGATGTCTTTTGCCAAGCGCCCCCTGAAAGCATGGTGTAGCTCCAAGATAGGGATGAGAAGTACATCAAGGTGGAGGAGAGCATGAGGAAGACAGTAGTAAGTAACGAGCCCGCTGGAGGCAAGAAGCGGAAAACTGATCTGGAATATATCGCTAAGGACAAGTATCCTAGAACTGAGCAAAACCCTGATTCAACCCCTAAGAAGGGAGGATCTGGGCAAAAGTTCACTGAATATGCTAACCTGAATGCTCCTAGAAGCCAAATCCTGATGGAAATCGAGAAAGATCGAGATAGTCGTTGGCCTAAACCCCTGAAGGCTGATCTTGCCAAACTCGATAAGAGCAAGTATTGCAGATTTCACAAAGATGTTGGTCATGACACCAATGAGTGTAGACAACTGAAAGATTAAATTGAATTCCTCATTCGGAAAGGAAGATTGAACAAGTGTACTGGAGATGGAGAAGATAGGAACAACAACGTGAGAAAGAACTTTGATGATCGTAGGAGAGATCAAGATGATCAAGGGCAAAATCCCCAACCTAGGGGACCAGTGATAAATACAATCTTTGGGGGACCAACTGCTGCTGGTTTATCCAAGAATTCAAGGAAAACATATGCTAGAGAAGTCATGCATATTGTTGGGGAAGCCCCGAAGAGGGCTAGGACAGAAGTGATAATGGCATTTGATGATTCTGACTTGGAAGATGTGAAATTTCCTCATGACGACCCGCTGGTCATAACACCGATAATAGGGAACAACCCAGTGAAGAGGGTCCTTGTAGATAATTGAGCCTCGGTGGATATCTTGCTTCATGATACCTTCTTGAGGATGGGTTACAGTGATTCACAATTGACCCCAACTGACATGCCGATATATGGATTTGCAGGAGTAGAATGCCCCGTGGAAGGGATAATTAAGTTGCCAACGACCATAGGACATGAGCCAAGGCAAGCAACACAGATGTTGGACTTCATGGTGGTGAAGGCTAGTTGAACCTACAACGCGATTATGGAAAGAACAGGGATACATGCCTTCAAGGCAGTACCTTCTTCCTACCATTCAGTTATAAAGTTTCCCACCCGGAATGGGATTGGAGAAGAAAGAGGAGATCAAAAAATGGCTAGAAGTTGTTATGTGGCCTCATTGAGGGCAGATGGAGTTGGGGGACAGGTTCTGCCTATTAAAGATTTGGATATCCGAGAGAATAATGAGAAAAGAGGAAAGCCAGCAGAAGACTTGGTTTCTATTCCTTTAGCTCCCGGGGATCCTGAGAAGGTAACTTTCATTGGAGCCACCCTAGAGGAGCCCCTTAGAGGGAAGTTGGTGAAATTTTTGCAAGAAATTAGTGATGTGTTTGCATGGTCGGTAGCTCATATGCCAGGTATAGACCCGGAACTGATTACTCACAAGCTGAATATGGATCCAAGTCGCAAGATAGTGAAGCAAAAGAAAAGAAGCTTCACTCCGGAGAGGTAAAAAGCTATTAAACAAGAAGTAGAGAAGCTCTTAGAGGCTGGTTTCATTGAAGAGATTCAATTTCCGGAATGGTTAGCAAACCCTGTAATGGTAAAGAAGGCGAATGGAAAGTGGAGAATGTGTGTGGACTTCACTGATCTAAATGATGCGTGCCAAAAAGATTGTTTTCCGTTGCCAAGGATAAATACATTGATAGATGCCACTGCTGGACATGAGATGCTGAGCTTCATGGATGGATTTAGTGGATACAATCAGATCAAGATGCACAAGGATGACATCCCAAAGGTATCATTCATCACTGACTTTGGTGTTTATTGTTATTTTGTTTATGGCATTTGGTCTCAAGAATGCAGGAGCCACCTATCAAAGGTTGGTAAATAAAATTTTCAAAGATCTTATTGGTAAAACCATGGAAGTTTATGTTGATGACATGTTAGTCAAGAGTCTAGTACAGACTGATCATATATCCCATTTGAGGGAAGCTTTCGAGGTCTTGAGGTACCACAAGATGATGTTGAATCCTACAAAGTATGCTTTCGGAGTAGGATCTAGAAAGTTTTTGGGATTGATGGTCTCCAAGAGAGGAATCAAGGCCAATGCCGACAAAATAAAGGCAATCCTAGACATGGAACCACCAAAAACTATTAAAGATGTTCAAAAGCTCACTGGAAGAGTTGCAGCGTTGGGACGATTCATCTCCAAGTCTGGGGATAAGTGCTTGTCATTCTTCAAGTCCTTAAAGAAGGTAAATGATTTTGTATGGAGTGAGGAAAGCCAGAAGGCATTCGAGGAAATAAAGAGGTATATGGCCCATGCCCCGTTGTTGGCCAAGCCAGCTCTGAACGAAGTTTTATACTTGTACTTGGCTGTTTCAGAGAATGCCTTGAGCGCTGTATTGGTTAAAGAGGAACTTAAAATCCAGAAACTCGTGTACTATGTTAGAAAAATTCAGCATGGAGCTGAGTTGAATTATTCAACTATTGAGAAGTTTGATTTAGCCTTGGTAATGGCTTCAAGAAAGTTACGTCCATACTTTCAGGCTCATAAGATTGAAGTACTAACAAATCAGCCCTTGAGAAATATTATTCATAGTCCCAAGGCTAGTGGGAGGCTGATCAAGTGGGCAATAGAGTTGGAAGAATTTGACATTAAGTATAAGCCACGAACGACAATAAAAGCCCAGGCATTGGCTGACTTCATGGTGAAATGTACCATACCCAACAAAGAAGTCAGGGGGCAGGAAGATACTATACCTCAAGACAAGGAAGTTGATAAGGGGGACAAAGAGAAGGATAATAAGGAGAAGGAATATTGGGTTCTCTATTTTGATGGAGCATCAAAAATAAATTCAAGTGGAGCAGGGTTAGTTTTACAAAGGACTGATGGGTTTTTGATTGAATATGCTATGAAATTAGACTTTCCAACGACAAACAATGAGGCGGAATATGAAGCTCTGATAGCTGGCCTCGGCCTAGCAAGAATACTAAGAGTCAAGAACTTGAAGGTCTGTGGAGACTCAAAGTTGGTCATATCCCAAGTAAAGGGAGAGTTTGAGACAAGGGATGATACGATGGCTAAGTACGTCCGCCTAGTAAGGGTTGTGATGACCCAATTCGATGAATGCCATGTTGAACACATTCCAAGGGAGGCAAATGCTAAGGCAGATGCATTATCAAAGTTTGCTTCGTCTGAGATAGAGGAAAGTTCAGGAAGTGTATACTTCCGCATTCTAAAGACATGGAGCATTGATGTTAAGCTTGTAGCTCCTATAGGTCTGGGGATGTCATATATATACCCCATTAAGAACCATATTCAAACCGGTTGGTTGGCAAATGATGCAACTGAAGCACGGAAGTTGGCTGTTCGAGAACTAAGGTACTCCTTGATAGATGGAATTTTGTACAAAAGATCTTATTTAGTTCCTTACTTAAGATGTCTCAGGCCCGATGAGGCCCGCTTGGCTCTTGAAGAAGTGCATGAAGGTATCTATGGGCAATACTAGGGGGAAGAGCACTAGCTCATAAGATAACCCATTTAGGCTTCTATTGGCTAGAAATGATGGCCGATGCCAAAGAGTATGTGAAGAAGTGTGATCGTTATCAGAAGCATGCACCTGTCGTTAGACAACCCCCCGAGATGCTGACCTCCAGCATTCTCCCATCCCATTTGTTATGTGGGGAATGGATATACTTGGACCTTTCCCTATGGCCGCGACACAAAGGAAGTTCCTTATTGTATCCATTGATTATTTTACTAAGTGGATTGAAGCCAAACCATTGGCCAAAATCACAACTAAGCAGGTTGCACAATTTCTGTGGGAAAACATCTTGTGCCGGTATGGAATTCCCCGTATCCTGGTTACTGACAATAGAACGCAGTTCAACAATGAGGAATTCAAAAAGTATTATGGGGAGAATGAGATTGAGTTACGATTTACCTCTGTGGCTCATCCGCAAGCCAATGGGCAAGCGGAAGTGGCAAATTGAATAATCCTGGATGGACTAAAGAAGAGGATTGAGAAATCCAGGAATAATTGGTTGGATGAAATACTCCCAATACTATGGGCTTACAGAACTACTTGTAGAGTCACTACCGGAGCCACTCCCTTCATGTTGGCGTATGGGGCAGAAGCAGTTGTTCCTGTAGAAATATCGCACTCATCTCCCCGAATCCAGGCTTTTAATGCTGAGGAAAGTTAGAAGGGGCAAAGATTAGGCTTGGACTTAATCGATAAAGTACGGGAAGAAGCACATGCGAAGGTAATAAACTATCAGAAGAAAGCTTCGTTCTATTACAACCTAAGGGTTAAGGAAAGGTTCTTCAAGCAAGGAGATTTAGTCCTTAAAAAAGTGGAAGCCTCTGGAGTAGGGCAGAAAGGAAAGCTTACCCCAAACTGGGAAGGGCCCTATAAGGTTAAGAGCATTCAAGGAAGGGGAACCTACAAGTTAGAGACTATGGATGGTTTTGAAGTCCCGAGGACTTGGCATGCATAAAACCTGAAGGTTTACTATGTGGAAATCAGTTGAGCACGATTCTCACTTGTCAAAACGACAAGTAGGTTAAAAAGCACCTTGAAGCTTTGCTTGCGTAGGATTTTATATTCTAATTCCAGTAGGATTTACATTGTTGATTCATTATTATAAAGTGTCGAACCCATACCATGTAAGGTTTTGGAAAACCAGACTTTATATTAATGAGTTTGAAATTATTTCAACCTTTGGATATTTAAGTTGTGATAATACTTTGTGTGATTTTAACAAAAATCATGCTTTGATCATTAAAAGAAGAAGACTTCAAGAATTCTTCTATTATATGGAGTGCTTGTTGTACAACTCAAAGGACCAAGTTGTTCAAGTCATTGAACATTCTCTTTAAAAAGCATAATAAGTGCTGAAAAATTAAAGGAGAAGGGTATGAAGAAGAAAGAAGAATAAATAAACCCCGAAGGGTAATAAGTTTCGGATACAAACAAGTTCAATAATAAGTTATGAATAAAAATTACAAACTAGAAAAACTACTCCTCCATGCGGGAGCCTTCATTCCCATGGTCCTCATCAGCATCATTCTTTTCAGCATCCTTCGTGGGAGAAGAGGGAGGAGAGGTGGTTTCAGGATCCAGGATGCGATCATCCGGTGGAGGGGAGTTGAAGAGGGCATCCAAGCTGTCCTTCGTCTCTGCATGCTCAGGACTTATAAAGTCCTTATGATCAACTAAGCCCGGATGCCTCTCAGAAACCTCCTTCACGGCCGCATCCCATCCCTGGGTAAACTGTAGGGAATAAAGACCCTCATCATGAATCTCCATGAGATTCTTGAATTTATCAGAATCCATGTAATCATAAATGATGGTTTCCTTATCGCTCCTAAGTTTCACCAGCTCGGAATGAGCCTTAGACAGCTCCTCCTTCTTCGTATCCAGCTTCTTCTCCAGGACCTCAGCTCTCTCCTTCCACTTCTTCATCTCCCTCTCGAACTCGTCTGAGTTCCCTTCCCAGGACCTAGCCTGATGAAGGGCCGCCTGGAAGTAAGTGTTGCTCTGCACAAAGTAACGTGAGTTAATAAAAGTTCATAAATATAGGAAAAAGTTGAAATTTAAGGAGAAGAGAAAGGGATGTTACCGAAGCTTGGGCTTGAGAACCCAGAAGTTCTATGGTCTCAATGTCACTCCCGGTGACAATGTCAGTGAAGTCGTGGGGAGTGATGGAATGGTACGACCAGTCCTTGGCATGTTTGGTGGATCCAACAACCGTATCGCTTCTTCTAAAGCCTTAGTTAGGCCTAAAGGAGTGTGCCTTAAGTGGAGGATCCACATCATCCCCTAGCTCCACAACAGGGACGTGGGGCCTAAGGAAGGTGGGAACATCAGGCTTGCCCCTGGGGTCTCTGTTCAGCTTGGCCCTCTTCTGGCGGCCCGATTCCCCCTCCTTAGGCCTGTTGATATTGTTAATGGCCTTGCAAGCTGAAAGAAAGATAGGAGAAGTATTAAAACTCTGGAAATAACAAATTTGCAATAAAAGGGAGGACATAAATAGTTGCGCAAATAAATTTACCCTTATCACTGGCCTGAGAGAGACCAACTTCTTCAACGAGAACTCCTCTAAATGGGTCCAAGTGTCTGAAATGAGGGCTTGATAGGCCACCTGTTCCTCATCAGTTAACCTGATGCTACCAGGACTACCATCTGACACTTTGCAAAAGGGCGTATGGAAGAGTGTGGCCTAATCACCCCCAGTCCAGGTCAGCCTAACAAACTCGTCTCTCCACTTAGGGTTATTCTCAACTATAGAGTTGCTATCAAACATATGGGGAACTTTAGGCCGTTGACGGATTAAAACCCATCCCGGTTGACCCATGGAACTGTTATAAAATTGGAAAACTTTCCTAAAGACAACTATGGAAAGAGGAAATTTATTTCTAAGACAAAGAACCATAAAATAAATGATATTCCTCCATGCGTTAGGAGGGAGCTGACATGGGTTGATTTTTACATCCGCAAGTAAATGAGGAATAAATTCATGAAATGGAACCTAAGACCTGCGGTCAGGGCTCCTCGATAAATAAACAGAGTATCGCCCTCCCAGTTGCATGTCCTATCCCCAGGGGCGGCCGGGGTAATCCTAGGGTGGGGTGGAAGTTTATACATGGTGTTCATGGTCTCTATTCTACCCTCCAACTCATAAAAAGTGTTACCGTGGTTATTTGAATCTAATTCAGATAAAGAGGGATATTCATCGCCTCTAGAGTTTATCATATCAATTAAAGAAGTGTACGGAGATTGGATTTGAATGGCAGTAACTCTCTTCGAAGTGTTCATCTTCCCCAAACGAGCTAGATCTCGATCCGCCATTGATATTCTTCAGATGAATGCTTGAAACCCAGAAAAACTTGAAGGTGGTGGAGCTACGGTAGCTGAGACCGCCAGAAATCGCCCTTCTAGAGAGGAAATTTGAGAGAGTTTTGAGACAAGTTTGAGTGAGAAGTGAGAAGTGAAATGAGAATTCTCACTTCTCATCTCTCTTTTATAGCCGAAAAACTCAGAATACAAGGAGTTTAAAGCCCATAAAGCCAGGCCCAACTTGAGGAAAGCCCACCAACAGGGAAGTTTTGGGGATATTCTAGAAGCAAGAATGGAAACTGAAAGGTCAAAAATCGACCAGAATTTTGAAGAGATAATTCGATCAGAGTTCTGATCGATAAAGGGAAGAATCCTGATCGAAATCTCATTCGATTAAAAGGGTAAAAAGTCACTTAGTTCGATCAGAGTCCTGATCGACAAAAGGAAGAATCCTGATCGAAATCTCATTCGATTAAAAGGGTAAAAAATCACTTAGTTCGATCAGAGTCCTGATCGACAAATGGAAGAATTCCGATCGAAATCTTATTCGATTAGAAGGGTAAAAAGTCACTTATTTTGATCAGAGTCCTGATCGAAAAAGGATAAGATCCTGATCGAATTTTCTTTCAAACAAAAAGGTAGAAGTATGCATTAATCGATCAAAATCCTGACCAATTCGATCAGGAATTCTGGCTTATTTACCTCAGACCTCACTGACAAAAATACATAAAATTCGATCAGGATCCTGATCGAAATCGATCAAGAATCCTTGTCGAAATTCCATTTTGATCAGGATCCTGGTCGAAATTCCATCGATTAGTGTGGCGTATTGTGAGCTAGTTCGATCAGGATCCTGATCGAAATATATCAGGATTCCTGATCGATTTTGCATAAATCCTGGTCGAAATTCCATCGACCAGAGTGACAGATTGACAATTAGTTCAATCAGGATCCTGGTCGATTTCGATCAGGATTCCTAATCGATTTGACACGTCTCCTGATCGATTTTGAGCCAGAACTTGAGAATAAATCCATAAAAAAGGATAGATTTCTGAAAATAAAGGAAAATTTCCTGTAAATCTCAGAAATTAAAGGAAAAAATCCCGGAAAATACCAGAAAATTCCTAAAAAGGAGGGAAGAAAGTACGAAAATAATAGGGAAATTCTAAAAATAACCCTGGAGCCATGAGTAAGGCAAATCGTTGTGAATGTGTAGGTCGCTTCACACTTTACGCAAAAACGATACCCTATAAGGGAACAAACGAACTTAACTTCTGCGAAAACTTTTACGGTTCCCAGAAGTTGGGGGCTAATGATATGGGCCTAAATATAGCCTAGATATATAGTTAATGCCGAATTAATTAGGCCTGATATGGTCCAGTAGCGAAGCCCAACTAACAAGGCCCAAAACCCTGAATATTAATTAATTTCATAATTAATTAATAAGGGAGAAAAATATCTATTAAAATGAGTCCTAGTGGGGATATAAATCCTTGTAGATTGGCCTCCAAGGAACCTCATGGGATAAGGAATCAGCTTCCTACTTCCTAGGACTCCAAATTACATTCTAATTCAGAGACTTGCCCACCAAGTCTCCTAACCCAAGTCCAATTCAAGGACTCCCAACGTCTATATAAAGGGTCTCACCCCCATTAATCAGAACTACATTTTTTGGCTTGATTCTCTAAATTACAGAGATACTTAGGCATCTAATAAAGGCAGAGTTAAGCTACAAAACACGAGAGCAGCCATTAAAGGCCTTGAGCTCCCGAACCTTAGTATTAAATACAACAATTATTATATCTTAAGTTTTTATCCATAACAAATTTGTAAATTAATTTTTATCGATAATTAAGTAATATTAAATAAACTATATTGAAAAGGCTAATTATAAGATAATTATAAAATTATTTTAATTAATATTAAATTATCTAAATAACAGATATTTGGTTCATAAGATAGAGATACAATTCGTTTCATAAAAATAAAACTAATATGTTAGATTTCTATATCAAGTAAAATAATGCAAAATTAGAATTATAGTGGAAAAATTTATAACCGATTCAATTCTTTTTAACCACATAAATATTTTTTGCAAGTACCAATTTAATATTGATATTAGTATATTAATTTCAATTCGTGTTTCGTACGAATTATTAATAATTCTCTACAAATATTAATTCGATATTTTTAACCTCAGGCCCGTGTTGCGCACGGTTATCAACTATCTATACTAATACGAAAACCATGTTTAGGTCCTAAAACTCACTAGAAAATTATACAACTATTTTTAAAATTTTATGCAATAAAATCTCAACCGACAAAAATTAACTTCTACTCTCTTTAAATTTTATTTCCCTTCAATTTTTATTTGTTACTCAACATCCAAGTGTCGATTTACTTTAAAATAATCGTATTAATAATTTAACATGTCAGATTTATATAAGTAAATAATTAGGTGCATACATAACTATAACTATACATTGAAATTTTAGAGTTACACTTAACTTCAATTTTTTTAACTACATATTTTAACAGCATTTTATATATTATATTTAGATATGTATATTGTACCGATTATGAGTTTCAATTTTATGCAAACAATAATATGATATATTTTTTTTTTAATTTCGGACCCGTGCGAAGCACGGGGTGCCAACTAGTTTAACTTATAAGCTGATAAATTGAATGTTAGTAACAACGTGTTTTTTCTCAACTTATTTTAAATTTTTATTTTTTTATAAACTTAGTTTTTAAATATATGTTTTGAAATGTTAATATAATTTAAAATTCATGAATTAAGATAATAAAATTTCAAATTTATTTATTTACGTAAAAAAAATTCTGACTTATAAGTAAAATTATCCAAAGACTTATACAACGCGTAACTATTTATCTACTTACAATTTATAAGTCAACTAGCCTATAACCCGTGCGATGCACGGACTGATTATAACATTTGTATTTTTTTATTTTATATCAAAATAATTTAATAAAAATAATAAATATGTATTATTGAGATTATTGAAGTTAAAATATTTACATATTATTTTATATGTATTATATTATTAAAGGATTCAAAATTTAAATAGTTAAAATCTTAATAAGTCTTTCTACCACGGCCTTCGCTTTACTGTGCAGATGTAGTACCTATATGAAAGTGGTTGTCTTGAATATCAGATGTAGTACCTATATGAAAGTGGTTGTCTTGAATATCAGTGGTGTATTTGAATGATTTGGTATTGTTTTTCTTAATATTAATTTTTTATTTTTTTCTTGATTTATTAATTATTTTGTTATATTATAATTTGAATTACTAAAATTAATCTTGAAAGTGTTTGGTTCCTATAAAAGAGGTAAAATAAAAGTCGAGTGTGATTAGAAATAAAGTTGGATAATAATTCATAAGAGTATACAGTTATATTAGATACATGGTTTATTTTTTTAATTAAATTATAATTGTTTAAACTTTGTTTTGGAAGGTGTTAACTGACTTTTTAGGATGGTGTGAACCAACTAACCAAATTATCCCCTAGTTTGCTTATAATTTAAATAGTTAAATTCTTAATAAGTCCTTCTACTACGGCCTCCGCTTTACTGTGCGGATGCAGTGCCGATATGAAAGTGGTAATTTTTTCTTGATTTATTAATTGTTTTGTTATATTATAATTTGAATTACTAAAATTAATCTTGAAAGTGTTTGGTTCCCTGTAAAAGAGATAAGATAGAAGTTGAGTGTGATTAAAAATTAAGTTGGATAATAATTCATAAGAGTATATAGTTATATTAGATACATAGTTTATTTTTTTTAATAAAATTATAATTTTTTAAACTTTGTTTTGGAAGGTGTTAACTGACTTTTTAGGAATGTATGAACCAACTAACCAAATTATCTCCTAGTTTGCTTATAATTTAAATAGTTAAATCTTAATAAGTCCTTCTATTATTGTCTCCGCTTTACTGTGCAGATGCAGTGCCTATATGAAAGAGGTAATTTTTTCTTGATTTATTAATTATTTTGTTATATTATAATTTGAATTACTAAAATTAATCTTGAAAATATTTGGTTCCCTATAAAAGAGGTAAGATAGAAGTGAAAGTGTTTGGTTCCCTATAAAAGAGGTAAGATAGAAGTTGAGTGTGATTAGAAATTAAGTTGGATAATAATTCATAAGAGTATGTAGTTATATTAGATACATGGTTTATATTTTTTAATTAAATTATAATTCTTTAAACTTTATTTTGGAAGGTGTTGTTAACAGAATTTTTAGGAAAGTGTGAACCAACCAACCAAATTATCATATGTTTTGCTTATAATAGTATAGTATAGATATTTGTTTAAGTCCGAGTAGAGTCAAATTTCTAAGGATTATTTGTGTTTTTATTTTTATTATTTGGTGAAATGAAATGGAAGGGTGCAAGTCATCATTAGTGTAGCGGATATATATCACTATTTTATTAATAATCAAAATTGGGTAATAACTTGAACCAAATTATACCCTATTTCGGTTATTATATTATATTAGCTTTAAACCCGTGCGATGCACGATGCACGGTTGTTTTAAAAAAATAATTTATAATTTTTTTTTATAATAATTTATTAAATTTATTTTTTTAAAAATAAAATATGTTTGAATAATTATAGCCTGATATATTTCTTTATTATATTATAATAATTAATTTCGATATATGTTATGCTGTATGTATAAATCAAACTAATTATTATTTTAGTTTAAGACCAATTATACCGACTAAATCAAACCAATTATTTTTAGCTTTGATTTGATATTTTTAAGCTCGAATATATGTTGTAATTTTTTTAGCTAGAAAAAGTATTAATTATTTAATTTTAGTTGATCTAATATTTTTTGATTTTAATTTTATTTTATAGTTGAATAATTGTATAAATCATTTCTAGCCATGATGAATAGTATATAAGGTTTTATTTTATTCTAACACTATCCACAACCAGTAATTATATAAGTTCGTTAGCAACCATATCTAAATAATTATATTTAGTTTATTTTGAATTTTATATTAGTCAAGTTTGAATATTATTTTCCTTTATTCCGGATGATTAGTATATTATTTTAATTCAATGCAACAAATTCAGTTAACTATATTTGTTATTTTTAGCCTGGATCCATGACATAATTCATATCAATAGTTTAAATTTTTAAGTCTGTATGAATAATCAAAATTATTTTTTTTATCACATGCCAAATTATTTTCTAATTTTAATGTTTTAGTCGGTTGAATAATATAATAGGTTTGGCCAAGGTGATAGTATATATTATTTTGTTTACACCTGTTTTCGTTATAAAGAATATCATCATCAAATTGATTAGTTAAAATCTTGTAACAACGTTTGGATTGATATATTTATAATAGTATGATCAACGTATGTTGAATCGATGTATTTTAATGTCTAGTATATTTTAATATAGGGGAAGAAAATAACTAATTTTAAGGCCTCGATAATTCCAGGATCTAGAATTTGAGAGTATATAAACTTTGAACCTTTCAAATTATAAACCTATCAAATCAAATTATTCGGGTGTGTACGGGTATTGTATCGTTAGCTTTCTACCGGTTGATTTCAAACTCTTTTTGGAATAACTAAATAAAAATTATTTAAACAAAACTAATTAAGTAAAATAAATTTATGGGTAATTTATGGCATACAACATAAATAGATTGTCCTTTATAATAGATTAAATATACAGCATACACCATCTATAATAGATTGCCCTTTAAGATAGCTTAATAAAATCTTTAACTAAAATAATAATTAAATAAAATAAATAATTAAGTAGTTGACAAATGTAATTTATTAGTTATTAGTAGTTATAATATTATTATTCTATTTTATTAAATAAGCTTGTCCGTGATATTTAGAGAAGTTATTTTATTTGAGAGAAATAAAAAAGATAACGTGTTATAATTGAAAACGATTTTTATTCCTTTTTCTATGATAATCCGATTGTTAAGGCTAATAAAACTTTTAAGTAAAAGAAGGGTAATTCAGTAAATTGAGCGTGTACCAAAAAACAGGTACCGTACCAAAACTTTTAATATTTCGTCTTTTATATAATAGTAATAAATTATTCATTTTAAATTATAAATTATTTATTTTTTCTTGAATAAAACGTACTTGCATATATTAAATTTCTTCCAAAGTAATATTGCATGAGATAAACTCTGGAGCAGTATGATACCACTCCATAGGACCTGTCATAGAACATGAAGCCTGTGCTAACAAGTGGGATACCATATTCGCAGATCGACTCACAAAACTAATTGACACATTCTCAAAGTGTCTAATAATATGACTACATTCTTCCACAATGGTATCAAAATTTGAATTACCCCTATCATTGTTGAATGCATCCACCAACAACTTGGCGTCCGATTCGAAAATACACTTTGTTCCCCTCCATGGACGCACCCATTCTAATGCCTCTCGCAAACTCCATGCTTCTGCTTCTCTTACTTGTCTCGTTCCATGAAGTATGTTTGTTCGAGCTCGAAGGAACTGACCACGATCATCCCTTACTACACATCCAACACCAATCTGCTCCCCTCCTTGTCGATAAGTAGCATCAACATTAATTTTAATCCAACCTTCCGGAGGCTTACTCCACGTCTTTAATTGCCCTTGCCCATCCTTGCGAGTCACCTTGTCCACCTGCCTAGCTCGCCTCCAGTCTGCAACCAAGTTGAGAGCCATGACTTTAATTCCAAAAACAGAAGTATTCACCTTCTCCCATACCCATTTATTTCTCCTCGACCACAAATTCCAACAAAAAAGTCCCACCATGACACACGTATCTTTATCACCTGCGTTGAAAATCCGTTTAAGCACTGTCATAACATTATCATATGTCGTGTTACGCACCAGCTCTTGCAAACCTACAGAGTTCCAAACCTCCTTCGCTATACGAAAATTAAAAAGTGTATGCACTGCATCCTCCACATGTATATGACAACACGAACATAGTACAGGGAGATTAACATGCTTACTATGTAAAACCATCGTTGTTGGTAATACATTCCTGCAAGCTCTCCGTAAGAAATTAACAACCTTTCCCGGGAGTTGGAGACCCCATAATTTTCTCCAAAATTTTCCATCTGCACACTAAAACTCACCTTAAATCTTACGATAACAGCTTCTCACAGTAAATTCCCCTTTATCTTCCAACATCCAGTACCAAGAATCCTCCCTGCTTCGTGTAGGTATAGGAATTTGTAGAATCAGATTCCTATCTCTTTATTACATATATCTTGCAAGATGTCCACGTTCCATCCCTTCTGAGTTTCATCGAATAAATTATGCACTTGTATATCTTGAAGCTGTTCATTTGTTACAGTCGTGAGGTAACCATTATCTGGGTCTGGTAGCCACGGAATTTTCCAGACTCTCGTTGTCTAACCATTTCCAATTCTTTTATGAGCCCCTTGCTTAACAACTCATTGAGCTGCAATTATACTCCTTCAGAGATAACTTGGATTCAACCCAACTGATGCATTAAAAAAATCTGAATCTGGATAATATCGAGCCTGTATAAAGTTACTAACCAATGAATTACTCCTATTACCCAATCGCCACGCCTGTTTTTCCAACATGGCTATGTTAAAATCCTTCAACTTCTTGAACCCCAACCCACCCTCTTCTTTAACTGTGCATAATCTGTCCCAGGAAAGCCATTTAATTCCCCCATTCGTTCCATTTCTACCCCACCAGAATGCATTCATTTTTTTTCGATTCGATAACAAATCTCATTCAGAATTTGTAACAAGTTCATCTAGAAATTTGGTATAGATTGAGCTATCATTTTAAGAAGAATTACTTTACTTGCTCTCGAAATTGCTTGCTTACTCCAACTCTGCAATTTTTGATCCACTCGATCCACTAGGAAACTAAAATCAGCCACCTTATTTCTTCCGATACGCATTGGGAGACCTAAGTATTTTCCTGTTACCGCAGCTTCCCTCACTCCCAACTCCTGACACACATCTTGTCTACAAGCAACTATAGTATTTGGTGAAAAAATCACCACTGATTTGTTAAAGTTCACCATCTTCCCAGATATGTGCTCATAACGGTCTAAGATCCGTCTCATTACCCCTGCCTCTGTTGCATTTGCCCGAAAGAAAAAATAGCAATCATCGGCAAATAAAAGATGAGATATTGTTGGTGCCCCTCTTGCTACTGTACAACCATGTAAAATTCCAGCTTGCTCATTTCCCCTAATTATAGCACTTAAACCTTCTACACACATGATATAAATGTATGGGGATATAAGGTCCCCTTGACGTAGACCATGTTGAGGCACAATCCGTCCAAACTCTTCCCCGTTGTGTGAGAAACTATACGAAACTGAACTTTATCAACACTAGCTCTCGGTAACAAAAGCAAAGTAGCCCAGTTTTAATCTTCTGAGTTACTATATATATATTTGTATTTGTATCTTGCTCTCGATTATGGGAGCAATGTTGCTGTTCAGATCTCTATTCTTTCTCTCCTTATTTACTCTCCACATTTCAGGTAACACCCAAACTCCTTCCTTTTATGTCTACCATCTTTTTATTTATGTAGTAGTATTTCTTATTATTTATTATATTTATCAAGCAAAATATGTACTACTATCAAGAACCTTATCATTAACTTCAAGTCTTCAACATTTAACAGAAATGGGATGTGTTTGTTATTATACTTGTTGGTGCCCTCAATGTGTAGGGTTGTTGCCATTTTGGCTTAAGAAAAAAAATAGATAACTAAGCACTATTTTTCCATAATTTGTCTTAAATTGTGCAATGTTTTCTCATTCTTGTTAAAATGTGATATGTTTTTGGGCTGTGCTTAGTGTTAATTGAGTGTATACGATATAATGATACAATAAATCCATCTACTAGTACCTTTGAGGGAGAGTTTGACAGTTTGCCATCTGTACCAAAGCCCAGTTTCAAAATATTGGGTAGACTTTGAACCCCCTTAAAACTCCTAAGTTAAAAGTTCACGCATAAAGATGAGTTCTTAGTGATCCACTCATAGGAACCTCGTTCCACAATAATTCTTGGGCTTCCGGTTGAGCAGAGTGTTAAGACTTAAGAGTATATATGATCCAATTAGCCCACCTCTTAAGCTGTAACACCCCCAAATCCGGGGTCGGGGATCCGGGTTATCACGAGTTCCATTTCCCTTAATAACACCCAATCTTAATAAACAACCAACTACTGCGTACTGTGACCCCACAATTAACACACACACCACAAGTTATAGTATCAGAGATGAACATCCAAAAATAACACAAGTCATTTTATTCCAAAATTATAAGCCATTACACCTTAAAAAGGGTTTCTGAAATAATTTATATATTCTTTGCCATTATTACAATTCATAACTATATATAAGTCTGGTACATCGAAAGTTGAAAGCCTAGCCTATTGGTAGATCCTACCTTAGCTACACGGCATCAACGTCTACAGGAAACTGCAGAACGTTTCCTATCTGCTCGTGAATTGGGAGCTTGATCCTATTCATCTTGTCTATCTGTTGTTGTGTGATGAAAAAAGAAAGCAAGGGTAAGCAACAAGCCCACCGAAATAATATGTATAATAATTAACAATATATGAGCATTCTCATAGTACTCATGAAAGTCTTGGTCAAGAAGAAATGAACCAAGTTTGATATCTTAATGCGACGAAGTCGCAAAATATTCAGTATATATACTTATATACTTTTCACAATCTTTGAAATCCTCTGACATGCATAATATACACAGAGTTCCAGTTTATAACTGTATAAAAATATCGTTGCAAGGTGATCTCATATATCTAACCTTGTCTCAACATTTTTGTGAAAATCTTTGTCATGCATAAGATAATCATTAACCAGATATAAGTTGAAAAGATGAAGTTACAAGATACTCCAATATACTTATATCTTTTCCGAATACTACTCGAACTACCACCGTTCAAGTTATAATTAGTTTCAAAAGTTCATCACATAGATGAGACTACAAGACAAGATTTGAATAGATTCAATATTTGAATATCATTATAAATAATGAAGTTACGAGATACTTTATTAAGTCCCGATATATATATACACCTATATATATATATATATTTCATACACTCCTTGAAAACCTCTGTTATGAAAATTATAAACAGAGTTGCAATATCCAATGAATTTGGAAAAGAAAAAACCTTGGCATAAACCTGATTTCTTGATGATCAGGAAAAGATACTAATAAGTAACCTTTTCTACTAGTAGATGGACGAATTCCCCACTGGTCATCACCCTGGCCGCAATAGGACCTTATGCTGGACTGCCACTAAGCCACTTACGCATTTGATGGACTCCCACTGAGCCACTTACACTTTCATGGACGCCCACTGAGCCCATGTTGCTTATGCCGACTCAATAGATGGACTTACTTCCCGAACGTTGGGTAAGTAATCAATTCATTTACCAAAACAACAACCTCGTTGCGAATATAAAATACACCACAAAGCCGGATCCCTCAGGTTTTGAGCGAGTATTTAAATCCCCTTCGAAAGGAAGATCTTAAATATAAAAATGAGTTTTGGGATCCACTCTAACTTTTAAAAATCATTTTGAAGACTCGAAAACATTTTTAAGAATGTTTGGAGTAATATTGATTTAATGAAATAAATCAGTCCCAATATATTAGAAAATATCTAAATACTATTATTTAAATAATATTCCCATTAGGATAATCTCTATAAAAATAATTTGAAGTAGAAGTTTTAAAACTCATACTTGAAATTAATATTAAATAACCAAAGATATACTTATACGAAAGTACTATCTTTATTTGAATAATCAAAAATAAGTTTGATTATCGAAACATTATTCTTTAATAAAGTAAAGAATATTATTTAGTAAATAATCGGAGTCATAAGTCCTCGAATGAATATTCAAAATCATACTCATTACATAGAATAAACAGAGTCATAAGTCCTCGAATGAATATTCAAAGTAATATTCATTAAATAGAAATAAAGTTATCGAATGAACTTTATTCGATTAATAGTTTTGAAAACTATATCCATATATATATGAAAATATATATATATTATACTCGAGAACATCGACTCCCAGTTTAGAAAAATGTTCACCTTTGGGTCCCCTATACTAAGGGTATACGCAACTACTGCTTATCTCTAGTATAGGTATTATACAACTTATAAGCAATTGAATCAACACTTAGATATCAAGATTACGAAACAAACATGCATATATACCATATCAACATGCTCCAATATATCGCAAGATTTGCTGATAACAATCATGCACTTATCACAAGATAATGCATATACATATATACATCACAACAACAGTATAACGGGTAGAAAACTTGCCTGAGCGACTGGGGGTGGTAAAAGGCCTGGGACAAGTATGGTAACCTATAAACAACATATAAGTTGGAATTAAACCAAAGTCGCTTAAGAATCTAGACTTTAACCAATTAGACTCTAACGCTTGCTTTTGCAATTAACGATTCACTTACGTCGCTCGAGTACCCTCGGCTCCACCATTTTTAATAAATTAACTATTAAGAATTTTAAAGCGATTCTTTCGCGAGTACCTTACCAACTGCCTAATACACTTAACATAATTGTTTCATACCCCAATTAGTCATTTAAAGTCCTTAACCAAGGTTTCAAAGTAAGGCAAGGGGTAATGGTTCGGTCGCAAAACGCCGTTACTTAAAACGGTCGTTTCTCCTAAACCGTACATCGGATTCAAGCGAACCACATATCAAAACGAAGCTTGTAACATGAACTATCTAATCATGGCAATGGTCAAAACCTAATGGTGAGTTCTCGGGTCCTGATGTTAAGAACAAAAACAGTCCAGGGTAAATCGGGCATTACGACGGCTATGTTTACATGATTACAAAGTTTTAAACCACCCCAAACAACCATCATTCAACTCACAACCAACAATACAACCAAACCTTATCCAAACCTTACTACATCAGTCCCTAAACCTCAAGATTTTCCAATTTATACAACCCCACACATGAACTACTAGCTATACTTAAGTTTCATTAACTATATACAAGATTTCAACATCCAAATCGCTACAAACCCAACCAAACTTTAAACACACAAGCATCATGCTTCTCATGAACTATATAATCAAAACCACTCCTAAATATTCAAAGTAAAACTAGGGTTTGAAGTTTTATACCTTCCTTGAAGTGATTAGAGTAGCTAGGAAGCCTTAAGAAGCCTTGAGATAGCTTAGGAATGCTTGGATCTTAAAGGAAATCAAAGAAAATAAAGTTAGTAATCTTGAAAACACTATTCATCATCTTCTTCCTTGATTTATTGGAAGAGATTCATGAAGAAATAGAAGCTTAAACTCCTAGGATATGCTTATCTAATCATAAGGGACCTTGGGTAATTACCTTGCAAATTAACAAAGCTAGAAACTTGATTTTTGGAATTTTTCTCCTTGAAAAAAATGAAAAAGCCGTGAGCTATGTGTTCTTGGGAGAGTATTTGCTTTGTTGAATGTTTTTGTGGTGGAAAATGAAGTGAATGGGATATTTGGATGATTTGTTGGTTGTTTAAAGTGAGTGGAGTATGACTAAGCATGACATCATCTTGGTGACTTCATCTTTTGCCACTTGTCATCACTTGGTGGTGGAAGCATCTTCTTATGCTAATCCTTGCTTAATTGTTTGGTTAATGACCGCTTATCTGTTATACGGTTCGCTTAATTTTCGTTCTCGTTTATCGTTTGAGGGATCATACCCGGGATCTTATTACTTGGGTTCCCCTAAACCTTTCTCAATATATTATATTTCTTATATGATCCTCTCTTATAATCCTTGAATTTAAATCCTTTTTATCCTGTTACCTTATACTCAATTCTTTCGGTATCTGGTGTATTTTCGGTAAAAATAAAAGTGTTCGAATTTGGATTCTGACGATCTTTACATACACTTATATACCATATAGAGTACTAATAAGATCTCAGAAAAACAATAAAAGAACCTCTACAAAGTGTGGTATGAAAAGTTTTCTTATTCAGCATAATCAGCAAAATCACTATTTATAAGGGTTTCAAAAAGAATTCCAAAAATTGGGGTTATTACAGTCTCCCTTCCTTAAAAGGATTCCGTCCCGGAATCAGATAGAAAATGAATAGGGATACTCTCTTAGCATTGCACTTTCTAACTCTCGAGTAAATTTTCCAACATTGTGGTCCTACCACCAAACTCTGCCTAGTTTGATAACCCTTCTCCTAAGTACTTGTTCCTTTTTAATCTATAACCCTTCCTGGTTGCTCCATATAGGTTACGTCGGGTTGCATGTCTATGCGCTCATATGCCCCTATTTGTCTAGCATCTGAATTATACTTCCTTAATATTGATACGTGGAACACGTTATGAACTTGCTACATGTTCGAGGGTAGGGCTAGCTCATATGCTAACTTCCCAATACGTCTTAATACCTCCAAGGGTCCAACACTTCGTGGGCTTAGCTTTCCTTTCTTTCCGAACCTCATCCATCCTTTCCAAGGGAATACCTATAACAGCACTAGGTCCTCTACTTCCTATTCCTTGTCCTTTCGTGTCAAATCAACATACTTTGTGTGCCCATCTTGGGCTATTACCATCCATCCTCTGATTAAATCTATTATATCCTTGGTCCTTTGGACCACTGCTGGTCTAAGCATCTTGCGCTCTGCAACATCATCATATCATAAGGGAGATCGACATTGTCTTCCCTCAAGGATCTTATAAGGCGACATCTCGATAATGACATATGATCTATTGTCGTAAGAAAACTGAATCCGTGTTAAGTGACCATTTCAAATTCTTTCAAGTCTATTGCACAGACTCTCATCATAGCTTCTAGCATTATAGCTTTTGCTTCTCAATACCCATTCTTTTCCAGTTTGTAGTCATTACTATCTTCCGTACATAATACTATACTTGTTACACTTTTGCTCGTTAGCATTCTATAATCTTTTAATAATTGCGTCAACCTTAGTATCACGAACGCGTTAGATTCAGAATACCACCGCACTGATACTACTCCTTTCTAGCTGCTTCTATCTTTGAAAGCTTGATCCATCGTATAGAAGTAAAAGAATTTATTGAGAGATCACTATGATCATGAACACTTGTTATATCGCATAGTTAGTACAGAAGGTGGCCAGCCTTTAGTACTTGACAAGCAATTAAACAACATGTGGTATCCTACTAGGCTTCTATCACACAGATAGATAGTCATTCGGCAATACCTCCCCTTCTAGAAGGGTTGTTCTTCTCAGCTTACATGAAATGAAAAGAAGAGAAAAGAACGAACTTAAGAGAATTGTATATATGTAAAAAAAATATTGCCATAAAATATCTGGCTTGGAATCTACCTCTGAACTATAGAGGTTTGTCATAGGAGAATAAAACATATACGTATTTATATCAATATCAAGTATTATAGCATTGTATTTCACATGCCTAAATATTTTTGCTATTCCCTCCATCATTCTATGGACCCATGCTCTTCCTCGAGCTTATACACAATCACCTTTGAAACTCCCTCGATATCGAAAATCGAATCTGGGATCTCATTCTAGACATCATCGTTATTAGAATTCTATGCTTGCATCGCAACCTTCCTCTATAGTCATACGACCCTCTATAGATAAGGAGGAATAAATATTCAATAGGTAAATAGTCTACTTAATTATTCTATTCAATGATAACTTATACATCACCATGACCCGATTAGTGGTACTCAATCTCAACATTCATTACAATACAACTCTCACAGTTGTCATTGTCTCATTATTTATAGACTCATTAGAGCATTACTATGGCCCACCACTGACCTACTGTAGTCATTCGCTTTCCATGAAGTCTTAATAGCTAACCATACGGAGTCCATACATATCATATCGAATTCTTCTAAGGAGGTAACATGATCACCGTTCATGATTCATGAAGAACACTCCTGATCCTGACGTACATTCATGACATGAAGCAGATAAAATGCAGAAGAGTTTTAATGAAAGCAACGATAGTAGGTTAATACCATTCTTAATCATATGTCTATATTAGGAGACATGAAGCTCAAAGGTTCATTTAGTCCTTTTTGAAACATGGTCCTGGCTTATTCTCAAGATAGTTCCTTCTAAGATAGATAGCCCGCTCATGGCGATTACACGAATTAAACCTTTACCAAACTACTATTACGGTTGGGTATTGCACAATCATCAGAAGGAATGTCAATCTTCCAAACCATAATACAACCTTCACGGCTTCAACCATTATCACTGCATTCCTCTGGCACGAGCGCCTATAATTGCTCTCTTGCACTTAGAGTGTCGGCCACCTCATTGGCCTTTCCTGATAGTAATAGTTCCTTATAATCAATGTTTTTTAACCACCTTTAACTAAATTTTCTACCTCATTTCAATCAATGCTTATGTGAAAATGCTTTTCTTAAGTCCTGGTGAGAAAGAAAAAAAAACACCATTTTTCCATAAGTCATTGCCTTAGTCTTTAGATGTGAACATTGTCACGGCTGGCTCTCGATCATACTTAGGATGTCTCTTATCATGGGTCCTTTTGTTTTCACCAATCTTGACCCTCATTGGGTCGATCTATACTTTCTTATGGTTCAACACGTGCCCCACCTGGCATTATGGTAATTACGTCATATTTCCTTTATCAAAATTTATATTCTTGAGAACTTTGAATATTACCTTTTTCCTTGTAAAACCTTTAAGGTTATCCTTGAATCGCTCCTCCTGTATTCCGTAGATACAGGGCATATCAAAATACCATTTACTAATACTAGAACCATTGTCTATGTACTTCTAAAAATTTTCTCTACTGATCTTTAAAGGTTGTTGTTACCATAATCCTTTTTAATTTATACTGCCAAAACTCATGATGTCCCTATTAAGGGCAAACTGCCAACCTTTATGCATTCCCCTAGGATTCATTTCAAGTTATCGAGTATCTATCCTTAATTCCACCTTTAAAAAGGTACATGCATCCTTCCATGGATAAATCAAGTCATATTTCCTTGATAGATTATCTTATTCATTATTCCCACCTCGATAGTCTATAACTAATTTTATAATAGCATCTTTATTCAAATTGAGGTCAATCCATATGGCCTCCAAAAGATAACAATGGTTATCCGCTTTTCTCTCCTGATTTGATAATGATAACATGGATGTTCTGGAATATATTGGTCGTGTTCAACGTGAAAATCTTCTTAATAAATCCTCATGTACTTTTGTTGTTTATCTCAACAGTCATCTCAATGTTGGGATATCTTTCATACCTGACGTCTCCTTTTCTGGGTATCATGCCACCGGTCTTACACTTCACATTCTTGAAGGTCACTTCCTTCATCCAATTTTCCTAATTTCTTATTTTCTTGTCTCCTTAGTCTATCCGCGTCTCATTATTTATCCTTCGAACTATCTCAAGGTTCCCTCGAATACTCTCAACTTAAAGGGATTAATTATACGTATCGCTTACGCCTTCAACCTTTAAATTTATCTCATGATCAGTCACCATCGTGCTGATGATGACACACTTCTCTATATTTATTGCAAGGGTTTCTTAGGGTTTCCCATACCTAACTCCCTTATCACTTCTCAACTCTATTTCCTTTATATCCCTTTATACTCCTTCCCTTTTTAGTCTTTTATTTTTGTTTCCATTACAACCATTACATGAACCAACACAACATAAGCATTGATTTCAAACATCCCGTCATTCTGGATTTGTGTCCTTTGAACGAATCTTGACAACTTTTACAACTTAGATTCATAATTCATCATACTCATCCGCTTTTGTTCTAGCTCCAAAGCTTTTACACT
Source organism: Apium graveolens (assembly GCF_009905375.1). Classification (NCBI taxonomy): domain Eukaryota; kingdom Viridiplantae; phylum Streptophyta; class Magnoliopsida; order Apiales; family Apiaceae; genus Apium; species Apium graveolens. Next base: position 109,219 of record NW_027417387.1, read on the forward strand.
ATCTCCTTATCCTTGGGAATTACTTTCCCGAAAAAAATTGACTGAACTTTAATCAGTTTATCATAACCTCTAGCTCTGTGCCTTTCTTGGCCTTTCACCAGCGGGTGGCCTCTCTCTTAGGAGGGTAAGTGACAAAAACAGTATTTTGCGCTTCATCAATAATTTAGAATATAAAATCATTTCTCTATTTCCTTTAGCCAGGCTCTTGCCTCGGCTAGGTCAGCTTGTTCCTTGAAACTCTGAGAGCTTAGCGACTTAAAGGTCCTGAAAGAATTTCTCACCGCATTGTTTCCTCAAGGTGGTGGTTGGGAATAAAAGTATAAGTTCTGTTTAGACAGGTCCATGAATTGCCCAATAGGAGTACCATCCTGGTTCAACCTATCTTGTTCGAATTCTGTTTTCTCAGTATGAAACATTTCAACCTTCTCCCATAATCGGGGTTCTCTTATACGTTAAAAACCTTGTTCTCCACTCTATTATGTTATGGGTTCTTTCTTTCTTGATGGCAACCTCCCTGACTTTCACATTCAGGGTTTGCCCTAAATCTTATTCCTCAAACTATGGCTCTCATCTAAGTTCTCATCCTTAAGCTCTTGAACTTTTGGAACCCAAATTCTGTAGGAACACCTCACTATCCCCTTATCATCTTTCTCGATATGGATCTCTTCTCCAGTCATTGACTCTCTTCCTTCATTCATCACTTTTTCTTGGCACAATATTATATTTTCCAATAATCCAGACCGCATAGCGATCTCAAACAGCTTTTCGGTACCGTCTCCGGTTGCGTTCACTTCTATTTCCATTTTCTCAAAATCTCTAATCAACTCTCTTAGAGACAATATCATCTTGAGTTTCTCCTTTCTACTAAGGGCATTAGCCACCATTTTGGCTTTCCCTGGATGATAAAGAATCTCATAATCGTAATCCTTGATTAGCTCTAACCACCTCATTTGGCGCATGTTGAGCTCTTTCTGCGTGAAAATGTACTAGAGCACTTATGGCTTGTGTAAATCTCGCACTTCTCTCCATACAAGTAGTGCCTCCAATCTTTAGGGCAACACTATTACCACGAGCCCAAGCTCATGGGTGGGTATATCAAATTTTATATTCCCTTAATTGTCTTGACGCGTACGCGATTACCTTGTTGTGTTGTATAAGAAGCACCCTAATTCCTTATGCGAAGCGTCACTACACTTCACAAAATTTCATTTTCCATCTGGCAATGCCAACATAGGGGACGTCACCAACCTTTGCTTCAGTTCTTAAAAGTTGTTCTCGCATTTCTCTATCCATTCTAACTTCTCAGTCTGACGAGTAAGCCGCGTTAAAGGGGCTACTATCTTTACAAAGTTGAACGAACCTCCGGCAGTGACCGGCCAATCCTACCTCTGGTAGTCGCCCTAACCATGGTTATCAATTCCTCAACGATCATCTCTTCAGTCTTGTTAGGATCCTCCACGAGATCCTTCTCAACAACAATCCCTTCTGGGACAACATCCTCAACCGCTACATCCTCAATATGAAAATCATTCGGTCCCTTATTAGGGTGTTCCATTGGATCCACAATCCGATCCCCAATTAGTAATAAAACATCATCGCGCTGTTGCTCCTCAACCTCAGGGTTCGGAGTCCCGCTACTATATACGATAACGAACTACGCTTCTATCATAATATTTATAAAGGTTCCCATAAGGGTTATAACTGTCAGTACTACGTTAGGTAGCCCGACTATGAACTTGGAAAGAGTTCTTATTATCTTAGTGAACTTATTATCTTAATGTCACATCATCTCTGAGGTTTATAACGCTTAGCTCTGATACCATTTCTGTTATACCCCCAAATCCGGGGTCGGGGATCCGGGTTGTCACGAGTTCCATTTCCCTTAATAACACCCAATCTTAATAAACAACCAACTACTGCGTACTGTGACCCCACAATAAACACACACACCACAAGTTATAGTCTCAGAGATGAACATTCAAAAATAACACAAGTCATTTTATTCCAAAATTATAAGCCATTACACCTTAAAAAGGGTTTCTGAATAATTTACATATTCTTTGCCATTATTACAATTCATAAATATACATAAGTCTGGTACATTGAAAGTTGAAAGCCTAGCCTATTGGTAGATCCTACCTCAGCTACACGACATCAACGCCTACAGGAAACTGCGGAACGTTTCCTATCTGCTCATGAATTGGGAGCTTGATCCTGTTCATCTTGTCTATCTGTTGTTGTGTGATAAAAGAAGAAAGCAAGGGTGAGCAACAAGCCCATCGAAATAATATGTATAATAATTAACAATATATGAGCATTCTCATAGTACTCATGAAAGTCTTGGTCAAGAAGAAATGAACCAAGTTTGATATCTTAATGCGACGAAGTCGCAAAATATTCATTATATATACTTATATACTTTTCACAATCTTTGAAATCCTCTGACATGCATAATATACACAGAGTTCCAGTTTATAACTGTATAAAAGTATCGTTGCAAAGTGATCTCATATATCTAACCTTGTCTCAACGTTTTTGTGAAAATCTTTGTGTTAGGTCACACACACTGTAGAGGGGCTGAATACAATGTAAAATACAATCAAATCGAACTTTAATATCTTAAGTAACAGAAAACAAACTTTATTGAAACAATAAACTCTGTTACGGTATGGAACTGTTACCTCTCAGTGATGAACAAATATCACGAGAGCTGCTAGGGTTACAATGAATAATCTTCTCGAATATGATAACACTTATAGTGTAAATCCTATGTCTATGTTTATATATTACACAGTTACAAGATAATCGCTAATTGATATGGAATATAATTATGCTTCCTAAAATATATCAATTAGATATCTTTTCTTCCAAGTATTCCATTCTTCACGGAACTCCTTCTTCATGCATATCTCTTCTTATGTTTATCTCGATCTTCTTTCCTTTAATCAGCTACTATCCTTATCTGATTGTCCTTCAACACTTAAGTTCTGATATCCAACTTCTAATGATTATCTCCTGATAATATAAGTATTGATATCCTTAAGTCCTGACTTCCAGTATAAGTACTGATTCCCAGTTAAGTACTGATTTGTCCTGTTAAGTAAGATCTGAAAACTAAACATAAATCATATTAGCCATGACATTATCAAATATATCTAACAATCTCCCCAAACTTGTAAATTATCATAATATACAAGTTTAACAGATATTTGATGATGTCAAAAACATTAAGTACAAATGCATGAGAATTAGACTAGATAGCTACAACTTACAGTCCTTAAAGCTTTACCAATATTTAACTTCTGATAACAACTTCAGTCTGTACAAATATCAGAATTTAAGCAGCTGTAGATCTTTGACTTGGCTTCATTTTCTGATCTCTCTGATGTTAGGAGTTGTTCTGAGATAGTTCTTCAACAAACATCTCTCAGCATATCTAAGTTCATCAATCATCCTCCTTTTAGCATCTTTAAGCTCTGCAGTATCTTCACCAATTTGAAAGATTGCCGCCCTGAGATCATTAATCTTTGCTTTTCTTATATCCTGATCCAGTCTGATCAAATAAGCTTTATCAGACTCAAGATTGAATTCCACAGCCTTGTAACCTAGAAAGGTAGTTATAATTTTAGCAGTGTTGGGCTTCATTTCAACTATATCATCCTTGTGATCTCTGTACTTTGGAACATATGTGCTGTCAGACTTAACAGAATAAAGCCTTTTTTGTCTCTGAATCTGATCCTTCAAATAGTTTGCAGCAGTTCTTGTCAATCTGTCATCCACTTGAAGTAAGAATAGTACATGCTCCAGTTCTTCAAAATACTTTAATGGAATGGCATTTTGCCTTATATGATAAACCCTACCATCTGTCATGAAGTACAACAAGATGTGTTCTTTCAAGTAGGTATGGTAACTCATTTGTACAGATTCTAGTTGATTCAATTTCTCAGGAGTTGCTCCAATACCTGGTTCACTCAAGGAAGTTGGATCATTGGTAGTGTTCTGTATTCTTCTTTCATCAGCACTTCCCAATCCAGTTTTATCTCTTGCTTCCTTTCCAGTAACTACTCTTGCTTCAAAACCACTTGCAGCAGTCTTCAAAGGTTGAGTCTGTTTTGCTTTAGTGAATCCTGGTAGGAGTGTCTTTGGTCTAACTTCTGATATCAAGTTAACTTGAGCTGTGTCAGAGGTTACTTGCTTCTTTGAAATATCAGAACTTACTTTATCTTGACTCTGAACAACTTGAGCCATGTCAGAGGTTATTTTAAGAACTTTTCTTGAAGTCAGAGCAAGATCATCCTTTTCATCAGTAATTTCTTCATCCTCAGGAGGCACATAAACCTTGATAGGTTCACCAACCTTTTCTTTACCCTTGGATCTTGGATCTATCTGCGGTTGTGATTTAGCCAATGTTGCTTCAGCATTTGTCCTTTCTTTTATCACAATGCCTTTGAGTTTTGGAAGTGGCTTTTTACCAGAAGCTTCAGATTTAGATGTGACTTTCTCTGATTTAAGTCTGGCTTCTTCCTCCATTAAACTTCCAAGTCCATTCCTGGATTTTCCTGAAGAAATAACTGTCTTGACATTTCCTCATCAAGATCTAAAAGTTCATCAGAACTTATCCTTTTACCAGTAGCAGAACTTATTATTTTCCCAGTATCAGAACTTGTCCTGTGACTTGTGATTTCAGCTTTTCTTGATGTGAAACCTCTACCTTAACTATGACCTCTACCCATTCCAGAGCGTCCTTGATCATCCTTTTCATTATCCTTCCCTTTCAGTGTCTTGTCAGTCTTGCATTTGAACTTAATTACTTTCTCCCCCTTTTTAGCATCAGCAGGAAGTAGAAGAGAGACAAGCAATTCCACTGAGGCTTGGATTTCAGTAAGTTGAGATTGCTGAGAAGCTTGATTTGTCAGAATATCATTAATCTGAGCTTGTTGTTTCTCTTGAGTCTTCTCAATATAAGCAATCCAATCAAAGGTAGGTTGGAAGAACTTTTTCTTATCAATCTTTTGAATTTGTTCCTCTTTGATGAATTCTTCCTGAATCTTGTGTAGCTCTGCATGAGTAGTTGAATGAAGACCTTGTAGATGTTTAGTACTCAATGCAGTGACTCTAAGCTGGGTTTTGAAATCATCAGAATTTAACATTTCATCAGCTTTAGTCAAGTGCTCAGCAAGATGCTTTTCAGTTGGAACACAGGAAACTGAGTTCCACTCCTTAGTCCACTCCTGTCCTGCAGGAGTTTCACTCCAAGGCACTGGTGCTTCTCTGGTAACAAACTTCTTAACAAGTTCAGACTTAAGAATAGTTTGTTGAGGAGCATGTCCTGAAGGACCTGCTGCATCAGCATCTGCATTTGGAGCAGCATCACCAGTATCTCCAGCATTTGCAGCATCAGAACTTACAGAATCAGTATCTTCGGATAAGACAACAGTGTGAGTAGCAATGGAGGCTTCAACATCCTCTAATTGCTGATCTGGTTCAAAGGTCTGATCAACAGCCATATCCTGATGCTCACCTATATTCTGATCATCAGCATTTAGATGTAGAGAAAATGTAGTAGATAACTCTGGAGTTTGAACAGCATCAGTAACAGGTGTTGTTGATAGATTATTTGTTGTTGGAGCTTCTAGGAAAATTACTTCAGGCACAACCAAGTTTTTAACATCAATATCAGCACTTGTGCCTGGATCAACAGGAGATACAGATGGTGTGTTGGCCTTTTTAGAAACAGCTTCCTGAGATGGAGTTGATGGAGAAGAAGTGACTTTAGCAAATTCCTTTTCTTGTGAGATCAGAGATTCCTGATCCCCTTCCTTAACTGCTTCCTCTTCATCATCTGAAACTGGCCTATTTGCCCTCTGTTTCTTGTATCTCTCTTGTAGAT